>NC_056726.1:432922845-433042845 GCF_019279795.1 Protopterus annectens
TTACCCATAAGATTTCATGTCCAGTTGTGAATCCCTGTCTTACACTACTCTTCATATGTACCCCTTGGCTTAACCAGCCATTCAGAAGTATTTTTACTTTATTATTACTATATGCTGACATACAAAATTTTCTAATTTTCTCACTTATATTACATTTTTTCATTATTACCCACAAGATTTCATGCCCAATTGTGTCAAATGCCTTATTAAGGTATCCTATCATGATTTTTACTTCTTTGTTTCTATTCATAATACCATACACAATTTCTCTATTTATCATTTATAATTCTTTACAATCCTCCCCTTTACACTATATATATATATATATATATATATATATATATATATATATATATATGTATAGATCACTATCGCTTCACCAACAGTTCAAATCTCTGAAAACGATATGGCTGAGACCAATTGCCGAAAAAGTGATAAAAACACAGAACAACTTACCTGTACATTTTTGCAAGGGGGGCAAGCCCCCCTGCACCCCCACACCCCTTACAACTTAAATATACCAACTCCTCAATCACACTACTGTGAGGAAAACGGCAAATCCCAGGTTCCACACTGTACAGAGACCCCAATACACAATTGTCGGCAATTTGAATCTTCGCTGATATGGTCTCGGCCATATCGTCTTCGGAAATTTGAACTTTCGACAATGTGATAGGGAGCTATATATATATATATATATATATATATATATATATATATATATATATATATATATA
This sequence comes from Protopterus annectens, assembly GCF_019279795.1. Lineage (NCBI taxonomy): Eukaryota > Metazoa > Chordata > Ceratodontiformes > Protopteridae > Protopterus > Protopterus annectens. The sequence continues at coordinate 432,923,583 of NC_056726.1, forward strand.
TACATATATATGTCTTCCATAATATTTTCCATTTTAGTTTCAAATCTCTTTTATATTACTTTCATAAAGACCTTATTAATCATTATTACTCAATACTACTGGTCTCCACTTTTTAATCATGTTCTTCCTTTTCCACACAAATTTAAGTATTCAGCTATATAATTCTTTATGTATAAAACCTTCATTTAACCATTCATTCAAAATCTTTAAAAAATTATTTTTTTTGCCAGTCCCTTACATTTTTATACATTTCATACCCTATTCCATCTGGTCCTGCAGCCGAATCTGTATTTACTTATCCTTCACCTAACTCATTAAAAACCTCCTTTTCCAACTCTTTATTCTCTTTTTCTGTTAACTTTTATACTTTCCATGTTTTTTCACTAACTTCCTTTTTTCTTTACACATTTCCTCTACATATTGTACTAAACTATTCATAATCTTTTATTTATTTATTTTACATTTGTTTACCAGGATGGTCCGACTGGGACAGTGCCCATATTAAGCGGATGCCTGGGGGGAAAAGCTCCAGCCTAAGCTTACATACAAAATCATAACAGCAAGTTATAGAAATTAGGCAAGGCTTATGGACAAGAATTATAGATGGACTGAGTTCTAGTTCTCCTTTTACATTTTTTATTTTTCTCATTACACTACCATCTTCCTTTACTATTCTGCTTAAGTAACTCGATGCTTCTTTTCTTTTTCCTTGTAAAATATCTTTGCTTATATAACAATTCTTGTATTTATTCAAGATTTCTTTCATATAATTCTTTTTCTTAATCAAAGTACTTTCCATCATTATGACCTAAACAAACCTTCCAATGCACTATTCTTTATATATTCATTCTCTACTTTTCTCACATAATATTGCCACTGTTAAAACATTTTTTTTATATTTTTCCTTAAATATCCATCAATCAGACCAATTTTATAAAATGTTCTTATAGTAATATGATCTTTCCATAACTGTATTACCAATCTATTTCCTTCTTCATTATATGCTTCCTCGTTTATCCTTTTTATTCCTTTGCTTATTTTTATATATTCCTTGTCTTCCCTTATCTTTAGCCATGCTGCAAAATGATCAGAAAATCATGTTTCAACTACCACTTCTTCTCCTAAACCTTCTGATACTAAAAAATAACCTATTTCAGTTCTATACACACCCCTTTTGTAAGTCCATAGATTTTTGTCACAAAGTTTTAACTTACCATATCTTATAACTTCTAGCATTTTTCTTATTTCATTTCCTTTCGTTTTATGCTTGCCTCTTAAATCACAATTAAAATCTCCTATATATATATATATATATATATATATATATATATATATATATATATATGCTATAAAAACGCATTTGCCCGGTTTTACGTGCCGAGCGGCTAGGGTATTACTATTCCCGGCTCCACAAAGTCTCCTCTTCAATTTTTCCCTTGGAACTAGTCAGACTTTCAACTTAAGCACTCAAGCCATTCATTTCTCAGCCCAGCACATGCTCAAAACTCAAAGCAAGCACTTATAAACCCTAGCACTAGACCACCGTATACTGTACAGAAGGACAAGGCTCTCTATTCGACCTTACCAGCCAATCAGTAAAACAGTTCACTGTACCTATCCAGGCATGTCCAAAGGGCAGTTTCAGGTGTACGCTCCAGTCCAACTGGTGAATCTGGGCATTTTGAGGCAATATTACAACTGCCTCATGTACACAGACAACCCTCTCCTCCTACCATCAAACACCAATACATGCGAGAGATGTAATTATACAGCCAAACTGGAGGCTAAGCTCTCAACCCAAGACTGGATCAGACAGTCAAGAGGAGAAGGGAAATACTTGCATCACAACACCAGTCTCACATAGACCCATTAAACCAGTACCGGCAAAAACACACACATAAATACATGAAAACATACTCGGAGGCACTAAATAAAAATCTGCAAAAGCGACAGAGACCTCCAAAGCAGACATCCAAGCAACCTACACCCCCAACACAAACCATGAAAACACATACTTCACAAAACCAGTGCGCCACGCAATCACAGCCCTTAAGGCAAAATAACATACCCAACACACTAGTAATAGGTGACTCTATAGTCAGGCACACTGACATCCCATTCACTAGGCTGAACAAGGAGAAGGTTACTGTTAGCTGCCTATCGAGTGCCAGGATCCGCCACATAACACAAGCAGGAACAGGAAACAAACAGCTGGAGAGAGACCACAGACGGCACACGTGGATAGATAAAGAATTTAATGTTAAGCGCTTTTCGTTTGTAATCTAAGACAAACTTCATCAGACAAATTAAAACACATACAAGAAAGAAGTTAAATAATTAACACATCAATTAAACATAGTGTGTGAAATGCAATCAATTAAGCAATTAAAAAACTTCTTTTTAAAAGCTTTTAAAAAGCCTTTTCGAAAAAGCCTTATCAAAAAATGATAAGAATGAATAAAAGAAGTTTTTAATTGCTTAACTGATTGCATTTCACACACTATGTTTAATTGATGTATTATTTAACTTCTTTCTTATATAAGACTGAGTGTATGTGTTTTAATTTGTCTGATGAAGTTTGTCTTGGATTACAAAAGAAAAGCGCTTAACATTAAATTCTTTATCTATCCACGTGTGCCGTCTGTGGTCTCTCTCCAGCTGTTTGTTTCCTGTTCCAGTCTGTTTTTTTGCAGTTTTGAGTTATTAGTTTAATTTATGGCGTCTGGAGTTGAGTCCGAGGACAGTGGCACGCTTCTTACTAACAATCCTGTATTGCTTAATAGTGGAGATGAGTTGAGTGGTCTGGCACCGTTAAATGTTTCGGAAACGGAGAATTGCAAGTTCAACTTCTTAATTTCGCGCTTAGATGGCTTGATGTCGCGTTTGGACAACTTGGAACGTCATTTAGACGTGCCTAAAGGTACTCGTTCACAGCCTTCCAGCTCTAGCAGCGGTAACATTGCAGTAGACGCAGTTCTTGTTACCAGTCAAGGATTATCTCCTAGTTCCTCGTTCTACAATATCCCTTGCGGGCAGAGGAGTATTCCGGCTCGCGAACCAAGCGGATTTAGCCAACACCAAGTGCTGTCAGGCTGTAATCACAGTGGAGAGGATCATGGTAACACTGGTACACCTATTTCTTCTTCTAATTCAGCAGCAGCAGCTTTACCATTTAATTCTACTATGGGACTACCGTTAACAGGTGCAGCTCCTTCTAATATGGTAAAAGATAGTATTTCTTTTGATATCAATAACTGGTTGGCTTGTAATTTTGCTTTTGGTTCACATATTAATGATGCACCACAATATGGTACAGAAATGATTAATGACCATTTGGGTATTGCATTTAACCTTAAAGAACTAGACAAACTTTCTGTTAAGTTAAGGAAAAGCCAACTGGAAATTTCTTATTTCCAGGAATGCCTCAAGCATAAAATTGTTCCTAAAGGCTTGAGACATTCTCAATTTCCTACTGGGCTAGAAGCTAATTCTTCTTTTCACAAGGATTTATTGGTTATGTTTGACCGTCAAGGACTGGAATTGTTGGAATTAATGTCTAAACATTATGCTCTGTCTGTTGTTAACCTCACTAAATCAGTGTGTGAACTTGACGCAAAGATTAAACTTGATGTTGAATTTTCCCGTTACAAGTATGAATATAATAGGATTTTTTCCAGCATCGACCAATATTTAAATAAGCTTAAGGCCAACAAGGTTAAAAAACTGGACAGAGACATGAAAGCATATTCATAGATTCATAGATTCATAGATTAGTACTAAGCTAACTGCCCTTGCGAGCCATTTTAAGCCTAGCCAATTATCCCTTTGTGAGACTCAAACCCTGCACCTTGTGCTTGCAAGGCAAACACCTTAACCATTAGGCCACCCTCCCAACCCCTATATATAATGACGGTACTGCATACCCCGACCATCTTTAGCACAGGTATGGCAGGGGCCCACCAACCCAGGTTATTCTAGTAGTGCTAAAGGAAATGTTGCATCTAATAAAGTGACTTATCATGTTGTTGACAATGTGGCACCTGACACCATCAATTTAGATGAGTCAGTTCAATCCTTGTCAGGTAATATTGAGTTAACACAACACGGCAACAGGACTGGTCACTACAATTTAAGATCTAATGATCCCAATTTTTTAGGAGCAAGACAAAAACAACAAACTGGATACAACAACCAGAAAAAGAAACAGAAGTACAATTAACATGCGATGCCTGTTTTTTCTCTAACGTCTTAGTTAATTCTGACATTTTGGTTTCACCAGTAGTCTCACCTGTTCCTACTGAATCTTTAGAACATGAATGTGTTAATGTTCTGTCTAACCATGTACTAGCCTCTGTTAATTATGCTTGTTCAGCTGAAGAGAGTTTTGTTTTAATCCCTGATAGCCCTACAATATTGTATAATTTGAGTGGCGATTTTAAGGTATATCATTTTTCTTCAGTTGAAATTTCTGCAGATTTGATTGAGTTACTTGCTAAGGGGAACACATATGTTCCACCGTCAAAGCTTGATGTTGTTAAAACAATTATTGATTTAAAATTGTTTACTAGGAAACTTAATCTGAATTTAATGATGGGAAATATAGCTTTAACTAATACTAGTAATTTTAGGATTCCTAGTACATATAATCCCCCATTACACCCCTTACTGCAGATTTTCGAGCTTGTTTGTGAACTTGATATTCGTAACAGAGCCCAGACTGGGCACTTTAAGAGTTCTTATGGTAATATGTATTCTAAGGAAAGGGATTGTCTTGATTTCATCTATTTAAATGATATCAGACTTTGTAAGCCTGATAAGGGGGGTGGTGTAGTTGTTTTTGACAATTGTGACTACAATAACAGGATATATGATGTACTGCATTCATCGCCCTATGTTGAGAGCTCATTGTCTGAAATCAACAAAGCTTACTTAACAATTAAGAATGTTATAGAAGACATGTTTAGTGAAGGTAGGATTACTCAGCATATTTACAACTATATGTCTATTTCTTTTCCTAAATTTCCTCATTTTTTTGGCATACCCAAGATCCATAAAGATCCTATAAATCCACCGATGCGTCCGCTAGTCGATGGTAGAGGATCTCCCACCTATCCATGTGCTAAGGTTGTCGACTCCATTTTACAAAAATATTTGGTCAATCTGAAACAAATATGTAAGGATTCATGGATGTTTCTTAATAGAATGAATCAATTGCAATTCAACCCTAGGTATAATTTTTTAACCATAGACGTGAAGGACCTCTACACATGTATTCCACATGATATAGCTCTAGATTGGGTTGCTGAAGTTTTAAAACTTCATGGTTGTACCAATATAGAAAACAATTTGGTTCAGGAACTATTGGATTTAGTTTTAGACAATAATTATTTCACCTTTGAAGGGAATTTTCTACCTGCAGAAAGTTGGTGTTGCCATGGGTTCTCCATGTGGGGCAAGTGTTGCAAACATAGTCATGGCCCATTGGGAGCACCTGTTTGTCTTCAACAATTGTGTGTTTCATGACCAGTTCATTTTCTATACCCGGTTTCTGGATGACATCTTCATTTTGTTGGATGGTGACAGCTCTCTCAGTGAGTCTGTAGTGGACTATTTTAATTCCACCACTAACTTCCTGACATTTACACACACTTTTAATGTAGATTCTATCTCGTACTTGGATGTTCTTCTGACAAAAGATTTTTCTTCCCAAAAACTTACAGCCTCTATTTTTAGAAAAAATACATATTGTAATTCACTGTTACATTTTTCTAGTTGTCATCCACTTCATCAAAAACGGGCTATTATTAAGGATCAACTTGTTCGAGCTGCCCGTATTACTACTTTAGACCACGACTTTAACACTGAGTGTTTGTATATTAGAGGTCTGTTTGTTCATCGTGGTTACCCTGAATATTTGGTTGACGAAATTATTGATGAAGTATCAACTAAACGTCAGAACCATTTTTACGTACCCATTTTGAACAATCCATTTATAATCTCTAATAGGTTAGTTACCAGCCCGGTATTACCTTTGGATTTACCAGTTGACTCTTTGAAAAGAAGAACTGTGGTTTCTTTTATTACAACTTATAATCTTAATAGTAGAGATTGTTTCCAGATTTTGCTTAAAAATTGGGAAATTTTTAAGAATGACAAGAGCGTCTTTTCTTGTGTAGGTGAACGCCCTTCTGTGACTTATAAAAGAGGTAAAAATCTTAAAGCCTTTTTTGAACAACATGTAAGATCTCCAGTTAGAACAGCTGGTATGTACAAATGCCAGGCTTGTAACTATTGTTCTTACGTGTCTGAATCTAATAGATTCTGTATTAACAACTTTCAATATTACTTGAAGTTGAGAGTTAACTGCAATTCTAAAATGGTTGTTTACCTAGCTCAATGCCAGTCTTGCTTGGCTTACTATGTAGGGAAAACTGAAAGAAGGCTTCGTGACCATATGTACGAGCATTTGTACGCCATCAAAAAACAGAAAGTTGAAAATGCTTTAGCTAAACATATAGTCCAATTCCCTAATCATAGTTTCAAATTCACTATAATCGATCAAGTTCTTCATAATCCTCGGGGTGGTCCTGACTCACTTAGACTAGATGAACTAGAGCTCATATGGCAGATTAGGTTGAATGCTTACAATTTCCCAGGTCTGAATGAAGGTTGTTCTATTAGTTGTATTTTGAAAATTAAAAGTTTATTAAGATGAATAGGACTTGTTATTCTATATTTGTATTGATTTTAGTATATATATATATATATTATATATATTTTGTACATGAACTTTTACAAATATTTGCTACATTTTTATTTTTTGTAGATTTTTAAATAGTATTATGAATTACCAACAAGTGTATGAAGTTACATCTTTAGGCAGTATATTTTGGTTATATTGTATGTTATTTAGTTATTTATTTTTATTTCACATACTTTTATAAGCTTTGAATATTGTGTTAGAGTTATTGTTTTGGTGCCTGCCCATTCTTTGATAAGGCTTTTTCGAAAAGGCTTTTTAAAAGCTTTTAAAAAGAAGTTTTTTAATTGCTTAATTGATTGCATTTCACACACTATGTTTAATTGATGTGTTAATTATTTAACTTCTTTCTTATATAAGACTGAGTGTATGTGTTTTAATTTGTCTGATGAAATTTGTCTTAGATTACAAACGAAAAGCGCTTAACATTAAATTCTTTATCTATCCACGTGTGCCGTCTGTGGTCTCTCTCCAGCTGTTTGTTTCCTGTTCCAGTCTGTTTTTTTTGCAGTTTTGAGTTATTAACATAACACAAGCACTCAGGTCACTCCAGAACAAGTACAAATACGACTCTGTCATTGTCCATGTTGGTGTGAATGACCTGAGCCGTACCTCCCTGGACTACATGAAAAGAGACATGGAGGAGCTCTCTGATCACATAGCCCAGGCTGGTATGACCCAGACCCTGAGTAGCATCCTGCCCTCACCAAGAATGATACCACGGTACAAAGAAAAAAATATAAATTTCAACAACTTACTACGTTTCTGGTGTCATTCAAAGGGGAACCAGTGTGTGCCCACCTGGGATGACATGCTCGACAAGCCCCGCTGCTTCGCTAGAGATGGCTTGCACCTGTCACCCTTAGGCTTTCGAATACTGGCCAAGGCTCTTGCCACCCCCATAATGCCTTTTTTAGGCAAATCTCAAAAGACAAACCCACCGCCGTAAATAGCACAAGTAACAAAAAACTGAGGGTAATGCTACTCAATGCCAGAAGTATAAACCTCAAAATGCACGCACTCAAGGCACTCCTCAGAATGGAGAAAATCGATATATGTGCAGTAACAGAAACCTGGTTTAAGGTTTCAGAGAGCACCCCAGCACTACCAGGCTACAACTCATACCATACATTTCGGCCACAGAACCCGGACCAAAATACAAAAGGCAGGGGCGTATCCATATTCATCAAGGATACCCACACCTCCAGGTTAGTGGCACAGCACGGTGCTTCAGAGATTATCCACGTGCAACTAACAACGGGCAAAACTGCAATTCAAATTGTAGCTTGCTACAGATCGTCCACCATGTCCCAGGACCACCATTCCGTATTTCTGGAAACACTGTGAAACATAAAGGTCCTACCAAACACCCTAATATTGGGTGATTTCAATTACCCAAACATTAACTGGGAGAACTACTAACTCCTTGCCCAGCATTTCCTAGAATTTGTAAACTCAAACGCTCTGGATCAACTGGTCAACACTCCCACCAGAGGTGACAACATACTGGACTTGGTCATCACCAACATGAGTGACCAGTGTTCCACACCGGAGGTCAACCCCTCACTGGTTAGATCTGACCATAAACAAATCACTCTGGATAGCCACATTCCCCCCCCCAACCGCGGTCAAGGAAACCACCGTCAAAAACTTTTCAAAAGCAAACTTCACGTTACTTAAGACCGAGGTGGAAAGTTTCAAAGCCCCCATACTAAAGGATAATGCTGTCCAAGCTGCAATATCCTTTACTAATGCATTCTACGGGCACCTACAAGAATGCATGGATCGTGCTATCCCAAGAAAAACCAAGACTCACTCCTCCAAGAAAAGGAAACCAGTCTGGTGGACCCCTGCCATAAACAAGCTATATAACAGAAGGAGGAAACTAGTACAGAAAAGAGCAAAATCCCAAGAAGGGAAGACATCCCTGACCAGTATCAGCAAGAAACTATGATCCCTCATAAAATCATCTAAGGCTAGCTTCAAAAGAAAAGTTACCAAGGACTCCAAAAGATAACCACAAGGTGTTCTTTAGCTATGTCAAGAATCTAGGTGGCAATGCTCAGATCTGCTTGGAGTTAGTGCAGAATGGCACAAAATACACTGAACTGACTGATATTGCCAACATCCTGGCAGACAGGTCCAATGCAAACTTCACCCCCCTCTCACCCCCAAAAGGGCCCATAACCATACCAGAAGAATGCAGAGACCCTGAAATTACAAACACTCAAGTTAAAACATCCCTCTCCAAAGCCAAAAATACGGCATCAATGGGACCGGACGGTGTCCCAGGCTGCATCCTACAGGAGCTCAATGACAAACTAACCCCTCACCTAAACACACTGTTCAAACTCAGCCTCTCCACAGGCTACGTACCCATAGAGTGGCACACAGCAACGGTTATTCCGCTCCACAAAGGTAGAGCCACAACAGACCCCGGTAACTATTGCCCTATAAGCCTGACTAGCTTGGCCTGCAAGGCTATGGAGCGCATCATCATGGAACTCATTAACAGAGACACTGGGAACCTCCAAACACTGGACCCTACCCAGTTCGGCTTTGTTAAGGGCAGATCATGCCTCTTAAACCTGGTGGACTTCTTTGAGACAGTTACCAAGGCTACAGATGAGGGAAAGGTGGTACACACAACCTACCTATACCTCGCAAAGGCCTTTGACACCATTCCCCATTCTGGTATTATAGACAAGCTCACCAGCCTGAACATAAACCCTTATGTCACATGATGGGTTGCCAACTAGCTCATGGACAGAACCCATGTGGAAGAGTTGCGAGAGCTAGGTCCGACTCTAAACCGGTTACAAGTGGTGTTCCCCAGGGCTCAGTCCTAAGACCCCTCCCTGTTTGGCATATACTTCTCAGAGGTACAGGCAAGCACAGGAGGACTACGGGTGACCAAGTTCGCAGACGAATGCAAACTATGGGATATAATTGACTATCCAGCTGACACACACATCCTCCAAAAGGGTCTCAGTGAGACAGATACCTGGTGTCAAAATCATGGCCTCAAGCTAAATGCTTAAAAGTGCCTGGTCATCCCCTTTGGAAAAAACATAGTACCCACAAACTAACACATAGGTGGTAGTCCCCTAAATACGGAAGATGTAATAAGGGGATCTGGGGACCCAAGTAGATAATAATCGCTCCTTTGATAATCACATTGCCAAAGTGGTTAGAAAAATCTTTCTATGTGGCCCACCTAATCACAAAAGTGTTCGCATCCAGATCAAAAGAGGTCATTGTGCCCCTCTACTCAATAGACCCATCATAGAGTACAACGCCCTGTCTGGGATGTACCTTACAAGACACCTGCAACAGCTGGAAAGACCACAGAAGTATCTCACCAAGAGGATCACTGGCCTCAAACAGATGCCCTATACAGCTCGAGTGAAGAAACTCCAGCTGTACTCGGTTGCATACCGCCTACTCAGAGGTGATCTCTGCCTGACATACAAGGCCATGTCCAACCCAGAATTGATGGACATGCTCCACCTAAAGAAAACCATATCCCCTCGTGCCACATGCTCTAGGGATCTAAACCTCACCACAACAATAAACAGGACGTGCTAGAGGGATAGATTCCTGTCCCGGAGACTTCCCATGCTTTGGAACAAGATTCCAATCTACATTAGGCAGAGTTTCTCACTAACACTCTTCAAGAGAAACCTTGACGTGTGGATGGGAAACAGGAAGCTTACCCCGGGGATCGCTGGACAGAGGCAAAGTGAACTAATCTAAGGGGGCGGCTAGGCTTATAAATGCCTTCAGGCAGATAGCCTAGTACGAACCTATGAACCTATTATAATATTCATATTTATCTCTACAGAGTCTAAAATCTGATGAAATAAGCTTATACTTTCTTTACAATTAGTATAATTGCACACAGTGCAGACTAGAGAAGTTGTTGACTGCAACTGAGCTACATAATATAAGTATCTTGATTTTTTTTGATTATTTTTACAGATTACTGTTTTTAAATTTAATATATATAAAGCACTTTGTCTATTCAGTATCTTCACAAATCCTTATCTGTTTAAAAACTTTCATTTGTCTCTGTAGTGCTTGCTGTCTTGTAGGCTATTTTGTCCCACCCTCCCCTGTTGGTGTCTTGCTCTTATACTTGGTGGCTTTGCAGTTGCCCACCCCTACTGTGACACACCTCCCAGTCTAGTGTCATTAGCTCATTCTGCTTAATACAGAGAGAACATTTGATAAGGCCTTCTGTTCCTCCTTTTTCCCTTTCAAAAAGTAAAACAAAACTTTTTTTTTTTCTCTTTCGCCTGAACCTTCTTGTGTTCTGACTGTCCTTCTCAAACATTTTGGAAATATACAGTATATTTCAGAGCATTTGTTACAGCTGTATTGGCTATAACTGATTTAAGTATTTTTTTCTGGCTTTTTGATTATTTACTGCTTAGCGACTGCATTTTAGCCTGTTTATACAGCTCTGCATTCTATTTAAACTGTTTTTGTGTTGATTAACTGTTTTGCACTTTTAAAAAGTTAGTTGTTGCTTAATTTTACCTGTAGGCTAACACACTCAAGTGCGCTAGCCGCTTAAAAGCATTTATTGCATTTACTGTCTGTTTTTCCTCTGTTTTCTGCAAAAAAGAAAAAAAAAAAAAAATCTTGTTTTCCTGCCTTACTGAACTAGAATAGTCCAGTCTTCAGAGTTTGCTGACCTCTGGGCTTTGTCTTGGTTCCTGTGCTATTCCATATCCTTATTTGGATAAAAGGAAGCGTCTTTGTTCACCAGTGGGAGTGGGGAGCACTGAGCGGCCTATTTGTCCCTAGAGGAGTGGTTCCAGCCAGAAACTTGTAGTCTATTGGCCATTTTGGGTCAATTCCTAGCTCTTTTCAGCCCCCTGTAATAAAGCCTGCTTTAGCGCGCTTTTTCACTTGTATTCAACTCAGCACAGCTCCTCGTGGTGTCCTGCAGAGTTCTACAAGCAGCAGAGAGCAAAAGAATGACTTTTTCCTGATTTAAGTATTTTTTTCTGGCTTTTTGATTATTTACTGCTTAGCGACTGCATTTTCGCCTGTTTATACAGCTCTGCATTCTATTTAAACTGTTTTTGTGTTGATTAACTGTTTTGCACTTTTAAAAAAGTTATTTGTTGCTTAATTTTACCTGTAGGCTAACACACTCAAGTGCGCTAGCCGTTTAAAAGCATTTACTGTCTGTTTTTCCTCTGTTTTCTGCAAAAAAAAAAAAAAAATCTTGTTTTCCCACCTTACTGAACTAGAATAGTCCAGTCTTCAGAGTTTGCTATCTCTGGGCTTTGGCTTGGTTCCTGTGCTATTCCATATCCTTATTTGGATAAAGGGAAGCTTCTTTGTTCACCAGTGGGAGTGGGGAGCACTGAGCAGCCTATTTGTCCCTAGAGCAGTGGTTCCAGACAGAAACTTGTAGTCTATTGGCCATTTTGGGTCAATTCCTAGCTCTTTTCAACCCCCTGCTATAAAGCCCGCTTTAGCGCTTTTGCGTGATTTAGCGGAGTTGCCCATAGAGCACCATCGGGCAGCGCCGGTTAAATAAGGTTAAACTATTTCTGGCTCCGTAAAGTCTGCTCTTCAATTTTTCCCTTAGAACTTCTCTACTTGCAATCTAAACAGTCTATTCTCTATCTCAAAAGCTCAGCACTTGCTCCTAAAGCATTTTTATACAGGTAAAGTACTTGTATACTAAACAAAGTACTACATTAGCCTAGAATCCCCTTGAGTACCCATTTCCCTATAGGTCCCTTCTGACTCAGTTACACAGCAAACTTTTTCACTTTTTCTAGCATGTCGAAGGGTCAGTTGCTAGCATCCTCTCCTGTTCAGCTGGTGAATCTGGGCATCTTGAGGCAATGTTACAATTGCCTCATGTACACAGACAACCCACTCCTTCTCCCACAAAACACAAATACATGTGAGAGATGCCACTATATAGCCAAACTGGAGGCTGAGCTCTCAACTCAGGACTGGCAAGACCAGACAGGAGGAGAAGGAAACCATGCAAACCACAAACCCAGTTTCACATAGAACTATCACAACTGCAAAACAAACACATAAACACACAAAGACATACTCGGAGGCACTGATCAAAAATCTACCAAAACTACAGAGGTCTCCAAAGCAGACACCCAAGCAACTGCCACCTCAAGACATAAGACATGCAACACACAGTTCTCAAAGTCAGTGTGCTAAACAGTCACAGCCCTTAAGGCCAAACACAATGCCAGACACACTTGTTATAGGTGACTCCATAGTCAGACACACTGACGTCCCACTCACCAGACTGAACAAGGAAAAGATCACAGTAAGCTGCCTGTCAGGCGCTAGAATCCGCCACATAACACAAGCACTCAGGTCACTCCACAGCAAGTACAAGTATGACTCCGCCATTGTCCATGCCGGTGTGAACGACCTGAGACGTACCTCCCTGGACTACATGAAAAGAGACAGAGGAGCTCTCAGATTATGTAGCCCAGGCCGGTATGACCCTGACCCTGAGCAGTATCCTACCCTCACCAAGAATGATGCCACAATACAGAGACAAAATGATCAGCTATCATAATTGGCTTAATTACTGGTGTCATTCTAAGGGGATCCAATGTCTGTCTGCCTGGGATGACATGCTTGACAAGCCACGCTGCTTCGTAAGGGACGGCTTGCACCTGTCACCCCTGGGATTCCGGATATTGGCAAAGGCTCTTGCCACCCCCATAGTGCCTTTTTTAGGCAAGGCTCAAATGATAAACCTACCGCCCTAGAAAACAAAAATGGAGAAAAACTAAGGGTAATACTGCTCAATGCCAGAAGTCTAAACCTCAAGATGCACGCCCTCAAAGCCCTCCTCAGTATGGAGAACATCGATGTCTGTGCTGTGACTGTAACCTGGTTCAAGGCTCCTGAGAGCACCCCAGCACTATCAGGTTATACCTCATATCATGCGTTCCGGCCCCAAAATCCAGACCGAACCACAAAAGGAGGGGGAGTATCCATATTCATAAAGGATACCCACACCTCCAGGTTAGTGGCAACGCACAAAGCATCGGAGACCATCCAGGTGCAATTAACCATAGGTAAAACTGCCCTACAGTTTGTAACATGCTACAGACCACCTTCTCAAACTCAGGAAACCCACACAGCCTTCCTGAAGACACTGGAGAGTATGAATGTCTCTCCAAACACCATCATATTGGGTGACTTCAACTACCCAAACATAGACTGGGAACATTACTCAAGCCCCAACACCCTAGCCCAAAGGTTCCTTGAGTTCATAAACTCAAATGCTATGGAACAACTAGTCACCATTCCCACAAGAGGAGAAAATATACTAGACCTGATCATCACAAACATGGGGACAAAATGCTCCACACCGAAGTATATCCCTCATTGGTGAGATCAGACCATAAATTAATCTCACTGGAGATCCACATCCCGCCCCACCCCCAGCAAAAAAGACCACAGTGAAGAACTTCTCAAAAGCAAACTTCACACTTCTTAAGACTGGAGTGGTATCCTTCAAGGCCCCTGAGCCAGTGGAAACCACAACCCACGCTGCTGAAACCCTTACAAATGCCTTCTACGAGCACCTCCAGGAATGTATGGATCAAGCAATCCCTAATAAAATCAAGACCCTTTCCACCAAAGGCAGGCGCCCGGTCTGGTGGACCCCAGCCATAAACAAACTCTACAACAAGAGGAGAAAGCTACTACATGACAGAGCAAAATCCCTAAAAGGGAAGGCATCTCTGATCAATACTAGCAAAAAACTACGATTACTCATAAAATCATCCAAGGTCAACTTTGAGGAAAAAATCGCTAATGACACAAAAGACAATCATAAAGCCTTCTTTAGCTATGTTAGAAACCTGGGTGGAAACTCCCAGATATGCTCAGAATTAGTCCAAAATGATAAAAAAATCACTGAACCCACAGACATTGCCAACATACTGGCAGACAGGTTCAGTGCAAATTTCTCCCCTCCCTCCCCCAAAAGGAGAAATATCTATCGCACCAGAGTCTAGCCTCCCAAACATCTCAGATGCCCAGGTGAGAGCTGCTCTCTCTAAAGCAAAAAACACAGCATCAATGGGACCGGACGGTGTCCCCGGCTGTGTGCTACACGAATTCAATGAGGAACTAAACCCACACATAAGGCTGCTGTTTAATCTTAGCCTTACTACAGGATATGTACCCAAAGAATGGCGTACGGCAACTGTGGTCCCACTCCACAAAGGCGGTGCTTCTACGGACCCTGGAAATTACCGCCCCATAAGCTTGACGAGCCTTGTCTGCAAAGCTATGGAGAGGATCATAATGGAACTCATAAATAAAGACATTGGGGACCTACAGACACTGGATCCTACCCAATTTGGCTTTGTCAAGGGCAGATCCTGCCTCTTGAACTCTGTCGACTTTTTCGAAACAGTCACTAAGGCCATTGATGAGGGTAAGGCACTTCACACAGCCTACCTTGACCTAGCAAAAGCGTTCGACACAATACCCCACTCGGGCATCATAGAAAAGCTCACTAGCTTAGATGTAAACCCATATGTCACAAGATGGGTTGCAAACTGGCTCAAGGACAGAACACACAGGGTTAGAGTTGCTGGTGCCATGTCAGACTCTAAGCCGGTCATGAGCGGTGTCCCACAGGGCTCAGTCCTGGGCCCCCTCTTGTTCGGCATTTATTTTTCTGAAGTGCAGGCAAACATAGGGGGATTGCGGCTGACAAAATTTGCAGATGACTGCAAATTGGGCACCATAATTGACACTCCATCAGACACAGACATCCTCCAGAGAGGTCTCATAGAAATGGATAACTGGTGCCAGAGCCATGGCCTTAAGCTAAATGCCAAAAAATGTATAGTCATACCCTTTGGGAAAAACAAGGTAACCCCTAATTACCACACAGGTGGTAATCCATTAAACACAGAAGAAGTTATCAGGGACCTGGGGACCCAAGTTGACAGTAACCTCTCTTTTGACACTCACATTGCCAAAGTGGTTAGGAAGACCTTCTACATTGCCCACCTGATCATGAAGGGATTCACATCCAGATCAGGAGAGGTCATTGTGCCCCTGTACTCTTCACTTATCAGACCAATGATTGAGTACAACGCCCCATTTGGAATGTACCTTACCAGACACCTGCAGCAGTTGGAAAGACCCCAAAAGTTCCTCACCAAAAGGATAAAGGGGCTCAAACATATGTCATACGATGCCCGACTGAAGAAACTCCAGCTCTATTCAGTCGCATACCGTCTGCTCAGAGGTGATCTGTGCCTGACATACAAGGCCATGTCCAACCCGGAATTAATGGACATGCTCCACCTCAAAAAATCCAAATCCACCAGAGCCACAAGAGCAAGAGACTTAAACCTCAACACGGATATAAATAGGACGTGCTGGAGGGACAGATTCATCACCCAGAGACTCCCTACACTATGGAACAGAATCCCAGTCCATGTGAGGCAGAGCCCCTCACTGACTCTGTTCAAGAGAAATCTTGACGAGTGGATGGGAGATCGTAGGCTTACCCCGGGAATCATCTCTGTATCACTGCTGGACAGAGGCACAGCAAACTAATGGATATAGTATTCTCATCCTAAGGGGTGGTGAAAGCCACACACACTCTGGCTAGGCTTATAAATGCCCTAGGGCAGATAGCCTAGTATGAACCTATGAACCTATAAGCATACAATGCTACAATTCTGTATACTTGTTCTTCCCATTTTAAATCTACAATGGTTAATCTTCCCATTTTTCCTACAGTTACATCTAATAACATAAAATTTCTAAAAAATACCTCTATCTTTTCTTCTATTTCTACTACTTCTAAAATTTCTTCTCTTTGTTCATTTTCTTCTCTTTCTTTTTTCTTCTGCTTGTTTTCATTTTGCAATCCATCCATTAATGTCTGGATTTGTTATAACATTTCAATTCATATTTTTTTGCATCATGCCCTATTTCTCCACAAATATAACATTTTCTTTTGTTACAGTTACTTATCAGATGTCCTTTTCCACAAAAAAACATGTTTTGGGTTATCTCCCATATTTTACAACATCCCTATTCCCCTCCACATTTGTCACACTTGGTATATGTATAATTTTGTCTCTATTTTTAACACAATATTACAGACCCAGGCACCAGTCCATAAACCCTTTTTGTCATAAACATTTGCAATGTCCAGTACTTCTATATATAAAGTTTTCAAATGTCCTTCCTCACATGCATTTTCTTTTTTGTTTCCCTGTTATATGCTTTTATCACGAAGATATCATGGGTTACAGTCTTTTTTTTTTTCATATTCTCCAAGAAAATTTTCCATTGAAAAAACAGTCTCAAATATGTCACAAAATGTCTCTGTTAAGAATAAGTGCTCTTACCTCATGTGCTTTTACATCCAAAGGAACTATTACATTGTCCCACAATTCATACCTGTACATTTCTTTGTCTTCTTTACTTTGAATCCTTACCACGTACTTCCGTTTTTCATTTTCTTCTGTCTTCTTTTCTGCTACTCCACTTCTGCCTTCTTTTACTTTCTTTGCATACGTTTTGTTCTCCATCTCACCACTATTCTTCAGGATTGCCTCTGCATCCTCCATTTGTATTTTCTCCATAATGTCCCCCCTGGAAAAATCTCCTTCATTTTCTGGCTCACTGTACAGCACCATTTCTTTAAGTAAATCATCTTACAATCCCCTCCCGACTGGAGGGTTGTAATTATACATTTCCTGACTCATCTCCATCAAAGAGGTTTCTTTGAAACATTTCCTCAGAATCCTGCACACATTCTCTGGTCTTGATGTTTTCTTTCTCCTCCATTTCTTTCATTACTCCATCATTTCCTTCTCTCTCTAACTGCCTGTTTCTCCAGGCTGCCTTTGAACCTGGAAACAGGAAGTGTTCCTCCAAAATGGGTTCCACTTACAACAATGACAAGTAGGGGCAGTTCCCTTATGCTCTGGTCAATTTTTTTCCCAGTAATAAAACTACCACCACAAGTCTCCACTGAAGAGAGGCTGCTGACCTAATGGGACAAACCTAGTCAACAAAAGATAATAAAATAAAATAAATACTCCATATTGGTGCAAGTGGTACATGTAGATTTAATTAGTATTGGCATCATGGTTCAAGTGCCAAGAGAAAAAAAATCGCTCTCTGCTAGACACGCTTTCTTATTATGATGTGAGATTATACAAAAAAAAAAAAAAAAAAACAAAAGGCACCAGCTTAATCATAAAGTCATTAAGGAGAATCCCCTTGTAAAAGCTACAAAAGGATATAAGACTACTCCACAAATATCAGCTGATCTTTGACACGACTGAGAAGTGTGTAACAGCTAGGATCCATCTCCTGAAACAGATCTTAAACTCCTGTGTTTGGAACATGTGTATCATTTGAAGCAGTGGCATCTCTCTGCAGAACAGGAGGGTGCACTCAACCCCTATGAAGGCATCTAGGATGTAGGTACATGAAGAAAAAATATGCAATGACAGACATGATAAACTTGTAACACATAGTAAGAAGCTCTATGTGAAGTAACTGGAATGGCAATAAAGCACAAAATAGATAGAAGGGCCTGAAGCTCCAAAATCTGCTTGGCAGATGTGAAGGCTAATAAGAAATAACTGAAAATGAAAGCTAACGGTATATTTTATCTTTGTGAATCTGCAGTCGGTAACGGCTGGATTTTTTTCCCACTGGGGTCTCTCTCTCTTGATACACAATTTAATTTTTGCATTCTGTAGCTCCTATACTCTAGTCATGTATGCCTTCCACGTGCTCATGCTGTGATATGTAGTGCACGCATTCCCAGCCCTTTCATTCTTAAGTATGACCCTCACAGAAATGAGCATGATCACAAGGAAAGCCAAAAAGGATATTCACTTTTCAGAACACCCATTTGTATGGTGGGCCATCCAGACACAAGGGGATAGCAGAAGGATACTAAGCACCCACTGCAGAGGGCCCTTGCAAGATTGGTTGAAATTGCGAGTAATAACATACCTGTTTTAATTTACTTGCAGTGGCCATCTGCAAAGAAATACAGATAAGACTCACAAACAGTACAAAAAATATACATATCACAAGGAGCCAGGATCCAATAAAGTTAGAAAGTGCTAAGAATGTACTTTTTCAGTTTAAAACATTTAAGGAAACAAAATGGAAGAGAATAACAAATGGAGGAGGAGAATAGGGCCTATGGAAACTTCAGATTTACAGCTGCAATAGAAGCATCAATAATATATAATCTGCCAAAATATGGTACTTGAAAAATAATGAAACAATGCAAACATTAACTCTTGTTGCAGTGCTTGCAATAAGGGTTAAACTGCATGACAGTTAAACATCTTTATCCAGGCTAGCCCATAGTCTTGATGAAATTCACTGGTGAGAACTCATCACCTATTACATACCACTGTTTTCCTAACACAGTACTTTCTTAAAAAGTTTGCCATTCATTGACCCTATAAAGATCTACACTTTTCCAGAATCTAGTTATGTACTTCCAAACAACTGTAAGCAATTCCCAAAACAAAGTTACACGTGACTTAAATACTCAGTCAAGGGCAGGAGCACTGTACAGCCTAACAGCTGTACTCAGAGAAACCTCATCTCACCAGACTAACAAAGCAAGTACTTTCAAGTACTTGCCAAAAGTGAATGAGCTGTCAACACTTTGCAGACATTTGAAGCCAATCTCCCAACCCATCCTCCAGGCATCAGCGTCTGTGTGCAGTACTAGGAAATAATTTAGCTCATTGATAAGGAGTATAGTACCATGATGTAAGAACAACTGAAGAGAACAGCCTGTGGGTGGGGAATAGAGCAACATGTCCTTGTCAGAGGCTGAACAGGCAGTCTCTATTGTAACCCAAAATGAATCCTGTACTACGGAAATCTCATTCATTCCTGAAGGTACAGCAAAAGGATAACACTGTGGCAGCCCAGTCTTCACCATCTAACAGGCACTGACCCAAAATATCACTTATTTTGGTGTAAATGCCTATCTGTTCCCCTAAATGTTGGTATCCTATAAACTAGCCAGTCATTAAAACCTGATTGGAAAGATGCAACTTAAAGTAACATTTCTTCCTGGAGTAATTAAGCACTGAATCTTGAGCTTAACCAGGTTCATTTCTTAACCATCATCATACCCTCATCCCCATTTACATACTTGTGGATGTTTGTATTTAATTAATTTTGTTTACTAAGGTACAGAACTAATAAGATTTGACCATTTGTAGGCTCAGCCCAAGTTACATACATAATAACAGTAAAGTAACATTAAAGGTATAACACAGTTATACAGCAGTGACACAACACAGATTTAAAAATACACACATATTTACAAGAGGGTTTAAAATTAATAGGATCAGGAGTATAAAATTCAAAATACATTTGTTACAGTTGAGGTAAATGTGGTCTAGCCAAAAGAACAGACATATAGCTCATACAAATAAGGGGATACATTTTATCAGTGAAGAAAGAAGAAATTGTAGAATATGTAGAAAACTGGCACTTGCAATAGAAGAGCTAATAACAAAAGAAATGGATACGGCATATGGGGAAACAGCGGGTATGAGTTGATAAGTTGGAGAGGTTCGGAGATTAAGGAGTCAATGTTTTCTGAGATTAAAGTAATAGTGCAAACATGTAAAATCCAAAACAGCACACAAACTATTGAAGACAAAAGGAACGAAGGAGACACCCTCTCAGAGTTCTGTGGTTAAAAAACACGTTGTAGTTCAACAAAAGCATATCACAAACCAAGCCAGTAGTGAATGTAATGTTAGAACTTAATTTATTCACCAAGCACTTTCGGAAGGCTTTGTATCCTTCCTTCCTCAGACAAAACAATGATACAAAACTATTAAGCCTTTAAACAGGCACATAATTAAACAATCAATGACCTCATAAAATCAATTAAATCGTTTAAAGCTGTAAGTACATATGGTGACCTATGCACGAACAATATGTATAAAAAAAATGCCTCAATATAATAAAATAAATTTATTCCACTAACCTATCATATTTTTCTCACTAGCAACCTATAACCCTCATATGTCTGTATTGAAAAGATTTAAAACCATATTTAATAATATGCATATTGCAATAATCTAAAATACAACATACCAACATTTAAGCATTTGATCAATTTTTATGAATATATTTTTAGAACATTCATTAATAACCTTTATTATTAGGATTTTAAAAGTTTTAAAAATATTTAATAATAATTTTTAAAAAACATTAAATAAAATTTAATAGCATTAAATAAATGTATTAACTTTTGGGTTTCATTACAATGTATAATGTATTATACTCGAATAATACACAAACATATATATATATATATATATATATATATATATATAAAAAATACATATAACATACTACAGTATATATATTTTTAAGGTATGATTTGATTTAGAATGTAAAGTAGACATGTTAGGCAATCTTCTTACAAGTGAATATTTGAACAGCATGTATTTTTAATATTTTTGGATATTTTAAAATATTTTATGATTTCTTGGTATGTTGTATTTTAGATTATTGCAATATGCATATTATTAAATATGGTTTTAAATCTTTTCGATACAGACATATGAGGGTTATAGGTTGCTAGTGAGAAAAATATGATAGGTTAGTGGAATAAATTTATTTTATTATATTGAGGCGTGTTTTTTTATACATATTGTTCGTGCATAGGTCACCATATGTACTTACAGCTTTAAACGATTTAATTGATTTTATGAGGTCATTGATTGTTTAATTATGTGCCTATTTAAAGGCTTAATAGTTTTGTATCATTGTTTTGTCTGAGGAAGGAAGGATACAAAGCCTTCCGAAAGTGCTTGGTGAATAAATTAAGTTCTAACATTACATTCACTACTGGCTTGGTTCGTGATACGCTTTTGTTGAACTACAACGTGTTTTTTAACCACAGAACTCTCTGAGGGTGTCTCCTTCATTCCTTTTGTCTTTAATAGTGCAAACATGGATGTTAAGTGACACAGTCTCTGTTGACACGTGTGCTTATATTGTTCAATTACATACTGTTTAAACAGTCTGTATTCCCTGATTTCAGGTAAGATCAGGTGAGAAAGACTGCCATAGTTTAGCGGCAAGATCAGAGAAGCTGTGGTCTGTGGAATGAAGTTTAGCTGATGGAGTTATTAGAGCAGGGTCATAAGAGGATTGACTTCTTGACTGTAGGGTGGGTTGGATGTAGTTGGTCTCATAGTTAGGAGGGTGGTGTGATTTGGTGCAGAAGCCTGATGAGAAGGGAGCAGGGAAGGAGGTATGCTTTTGCCTTGTATGGGAAGCCAATTTGCTTTTTCCAAGTAACTGCAGTAATGTTTATGCTGAGGGGAGTTGGTGAAATGGCAGATTTTATTAGAAGCAGATTTTATTAGAAAGACATTTTAAGGCAGCAGCAAATAGGGGTAGGCCATATTCTTGTTGTGTAAGCAGGAAGTCTTTGCCTACCGCTGCTCTACCATGTTGAGAGAGGAAATTAAATATCTTTTGATCCCAGAATAGGAGGAAGTTGACCTTGGATCTGAGTTTCGGAATGTGATCTTGGAAGTTAAGGGACTAGTCAAGCCAAAAATTCCAACGTATAAAATGATTTGGTGAATTCACTTAGGTTGTTGCCTAGGTCTTTGATATGGAAAGGGCTAGTGGCTTTAGAGAGTCTTTTCTTAGTGTCAAACAGCATGGATTTACTTTTTAGGTTTGAGAAGTAGTTTAAAATCAGAGTCAACTGTTTAGTTGTTGAAGATCAGTATGAAGTTGATTTTGGATGATGTCATGGGATGGTGGATTTATAGATAACCATGTCTTCAGCATAAAGGAGGGATTGCAGATGACACAGGTCAGGCGGCAGTTTATTTACAAAAAATAGATTACAGTATTGGTGCAAGAAATGATCCACAAGGAACCCATGGAAGAGCCAAGAATTTGTCTGATATGGCAGGCCAATTTTAACTGTGGAAGTTTGGTTAGTTGGGACAAATTTGAACCATAACTTACACTGATATCCTGTAACTGAGATAATAGGATGGGGTGGTCAACTAGGTCAAAGGCCTGGGTAAGGTCAATGAATACCTGCCTCACTGAGGTTAAGTTTATCCATGTTAGTAAGGACATCTTAGTAAGTGTTCAAACACCAGTCATGGTACTATCTGGCCAAAAGCAATGTTATTGCCATGAATGTAAGTAGTATTTGTCAAGGTAAGTAGTGAGTTTGTTGTAAATGATGTTTTGAAGGATTTTACCAAGGGCAGGAAGTACAGAGACTGGAAGGAATTTGGAGGCCGAGGAGGGTTTGTGAGCTTTTAGTACAAGTCTGACAAAGGGTGATTTCAGGTAGTGGGCACGGTATTAGTTGTGATGTTAAGATTGTACTTGTGCTTTAGTAGTGTCTCCATCTACATTTATGGAAGAACATCCAAGGGTAGAGGTTATCAGGATCAGTGGAAGAGCCAGAGGAAGCTCTTCTAGTATAGGTGCAACTTGTTTGCATGTGAGTTTGAAGACACAGAAGAATGGGAGGTATTCTAGGGGACTTGAGTGAATTTCTGTGGAACAGGATGATTCTGCTGCATGGGAAGACTGGAGAATTCTTTGCGAAAATTAGCAAATGAGAAGTTTCCAGTACAGCAAGGAATGTGACCTAGAAAGGGAGCTCTTTAGATAGATTTCTACTAGAGATGTTACTTACCTCACAGCAGAACTGTTTTGGGAGTGAAGGAAGGTGATTTGTTTTGACGTAAGGCACTTGGTTTTATATCTAAGCTAGACTCATTTACTAAGTGTATTGGTTCCTTAGATTAGGAGTGGGGTCATTTTTCTAGAATTTCCAAGCTTTGTCATGTAAATTCATTAGAGTTTTAAACTCTTTTGAGAGCCAATCAGTCTTATGATGTGTAAATAGCCTAGAAATTATGGAAAAGTTTTGAAGGTTGAGTAAAAGTTGCGGGAATAACCTGGAAGCAAAGTTTGGATTGGTGAAGTTAAGAATTGGGGATTAATCTATTGCAACAAAGTGGGCTTTCAGTCTAATTATTTTTGGAGTGGTGGGGTTTGGTCTATTGGAGCTAATTCTAGGACAATAGTTTATTTTTAGATTTTGTATGTAAAGTTTTAAAGGCCAATGGTCACTGAAGGTGGGTGGGTGATTTATGATACTAGAGATATTGTTAGTTGGAGGCAATTATGAAATCCAAGAAGTGAGTGGTGGTTAGTTTTAAAATTAGGTTTGGTAGGCATAGTCACCATCTGAAGGAGTTTGAGGCTGGCAAAGAGCTCTGAAATGTTAAGATACAATGGGTCTAAAAATTTAAGTTGAAGTCCCCTAGGATAATTGTGTTTTTGTCTGTAGGGATATTGGACAGGATGTTATTCATCAGTGCTGTGAATTTTTCCAGAGAGTCAGGGAAAAGCAGATAGGCAAATGCAACATGGAGACAATGGTAGCCCTTGGTCGAAAGTTTAGTAAGAATCCAGTTGGATTCATGGTCATTGTCGAGGCTGGTTTGAGCTAGTACAGACAGCATGAGAGCTGATCTGTGAAGCAGCATAACACTACCTCCAGTACAAAGACCAAGGCAGGAATCAGTGTGGTAATTACAGTCTTTAAAAGAAATGGTTTAAGCTGTGGGGTCATTTCTGAGCATAGATTCTGTAATGACAAATAGATCAAAGGACTTTTAAGAAAAAAATGGCATTTATTTAATTGAGCGTGCTGCAAATGCCTTTTACATTAAGAAAGTGCCAAGGATGGAGAATTTGATGTTCGAGAGTATGGATTTTGTCGGAAATGTCTGAGTGCTGGTGTAGCGTAGGTAATAGCTGACTCATTGTAGTTGGACAAAGTAGAATATGGAGGAAAAGTAGATGATTTGTGTGTTACTGAAAGAATGAAGGGGTGCTGGAATCAGAAGAGAGTAAACTACAGAGTTTGTGTATACGTTTTGCTGAGGCTGGACAATTGAAAGAGGCTTGCATTTACTAGTACAACTAGTGCTGAAGCACACCAGTGATAAACTGCACTGCTGTATTCATGACTAACAGGGTGGCTGAATATTGAGAGTGAAGAAAATAAAGCAAGATGTTTAACCTAGAGTAGTGGAGGGTGTTGGATTGTTTTAAAAGGGGGTTGGGTTAGGGTTACATTGGGCGTGTTCAGTACACATTAGAAAGTGAAAGGTTATGTTGTTTCAAGTGATATTATAGTTGACTGGTGCATTGTAAAAACTGTCGCTTTAAGGGGGGGTGGAGTTTTTATGGAAGCAGTCGGCATGGAGAAGAGAGTTTAAATAACTTGGTTCAGGAGTGGGAGGGCAGCCAAGAGGGATACATCCACCACATTAGTGGGACTTAATCAGTTTGAACATGTTCAGATCACTGAACAAGAATGAGGGGTGAGCTGGGCATCAGGTAAGAAATTTATAGTTTTGGGTCATAAACCAATTTGTTACACAACAGTAAATTAAAAGCCCAGGACTGGGTCCAGTATTAGAGCATTTAAAATTAAGTAGACAATTACATGAGTCATGAAGTGCTACAACACTAGGAGATGCAAATGAGGGAGGCAACAGACCCCACCCTAACACCACACTACAAGCAAGCAAGCAGGACATCAAGTATCTTACAGTTTTTAGAACAAATGTATTGGAAAGACCAGAAGAACAGTTGCCACAATTGTACAGTTATTACATAGGCAACTGCGTGTGGAATAATTGTGTTCCACTTTAGCAAGGCATTTCTCAGTAAATTTTAGTGCCAGGAAGCGCCAGGGCAATTCTTCTTAGATAAGTTTTTATTTTCTTTAAAGTAGAGAAGCAAACCAGAACAGGTGCTTCAAGACCAGGTGATACTTGTGTTTAGATTGCTCATAGTGTGAAGATCAAGGCAAAAGAGTGAGAAGAGGTGAGAAGATTAGAAAATAGTGTCTGTCTTGGTATTCCATGGTTAGGGATGGGAGCTCATAGCAGAGGCCTGAGAGTCAATTTAGTTTTCTCTAAGGGAATCTGATTAAAATGAAAGATTTGATCCCTAGAAGCACTATATTAATTAAAGACAACCTACCTTAGTCAAGTTCTCCTAGGTTGGGGTGAGCTAGAAGCCAACTTAACAACGATGCTGATCCAACCCATGAACCTTTTTACCCTGTCAGACATTTATCAAACTTAATCTCACTTCTCTTCCATGATGCCTTGTAAACCAGTGAGGTCCATAGACCAAATATATCTAATCTGACAGACATTAAAATGCTGTCTGAAGTCTGGGAATTGAGTTTCCCCTTACAGCTGCCAGTGATGATTATATCAACCTTCACATGAGGTCAGCCAGAATGCCTATTTATTTGACATTTGTTTACCTGGGTGGTTTGACTGGGTCTACAGAAACCGTTTTCAGCAGAGGCCCGGGGAGAAAAGCTCCACATACAGTACAATACAAATACAGTATAATCCAATACAATAAAGATTACATTATAAATAAGCTGAAAGAACAAACTGCTACAAGATGTTATATTACTACACATTTAAACAGTTCTATACAGTTAAAACATTACAGATGACAATAGTCACTCTCATCATACATGATGTAGAAACAGCCAGAAAGTTAGTGATGCAGACATGCACCAAGACAGAGTTAAGAAGAATGGAAGCAATAAAGCCTGAGCAGTAGCTTAAGGATATGGTATAGAAACAGAGAAGGAGTTAGAAGAGCTTTAAAATCTTGCAGTCTGTGAGGGATTGAAATGTGACAGAAGAGGAAGACCTGAGCATTAGGCAGGCTTTATGCAGGAGCAGAGCCATGTATTTTTGAGATGATTTTTTTAAAGAGGCTTTGAAATGTGTTAGACCAAGAATAACACTGGTAGCTAGAGGTAGTGAATTCCAATGTATAGAGACAGAGTATGAATACAGAGACTAACCAGGTTTTCTTGTGGATTTTGAGATAGCTAAGAGATTTTTGTCTTCTGATCGTAGGGATCAATTTGGTGTGTAAGGTGTGACTAGATTGGCTAGTGCAGGGCAGGCAGTAGGCTTGAAAATAAGGTTGTACAAGGTGGATAGCTGAATAAAGGCAAATTGGTTGGGTAGTTCAACCCAGTTTAATTCTAGGAGTGGTTTACAGTGGTGTGTGTGATATTTAGAGTTTGTGGCAAACTTTGCAACTTTGTTGTAGCACTGTTCCAACTTGCTTAGGGTAG
Organism: Protopterus annectens; assembly: GCF_019279795.1. NCBI lineage: Eukaryota > Metazoa > Chordata > Ceratodontiformes > Protopteridae > Protopterus > Protopterus annectens. Next base: position 432,950,597 of record NC_056726.1, read on the forward strand.
AATTTTGTAAGTTAGTTAAGACAGGGGCACCATACAGAAGAGAGGGAAGTAAAAATGTTTTTGCAAGGGTAGTTTTGGTTGCTGAGGTAAAAAAAAAAGTTTGTTTCCATATAACAGTCACAGTTTTTTTATATTTTGCTGTATATGGGGTTCAAATGAAAGTTTACTGTCAATGATAACACCTAGAAGTTTGGTTTCCTGCACTATTTCTATGGCAGTGTTGTCAGATGCAAGGATGTTGAAATGATCAGTGACAATGGAGGCGTTTGGGGATGAAATAGTACTAGTTTTGTCTTCTTTGGATTAAGAAAGAGTTGGGCATTTCTTAGCCAGGATTTAATTGCTGTAAAGGACTGTTGAGTTTTTGAGAGTAGTTCTAGTAGTGATTGAGCAGTGCAGATTATGGTGGAATCATCAGCATACTGAATGAGGGTCCCAGGGTGAGAGGCAGTGTGAAGGTTGTTTGTGAAAATGTTGAAGAGTAGGGGTCCTAGTATGGAGCTTTTGGAGACTCCAGTACGGTTGTGGAGAAAGGGTGAGAGTTTGTTGGACCATTTCACTGCTTGTTTACAATCCTTGAGGTAGCTCTGAAACCATTTTACTGTGTTATGTGAGAAGCCTAAGTTAGACACTGTGTTCAAAAGTAAGGAGTGAGACACTGTGTCAATGGCCTTGGAGAGATCAAGGAATACTGAGGCTGTATAGCATCCTGCATCTCTGGCCTTGTTCACGGTGTCTGTAAAAGATAATAGAGCTGTAGCTGTGCTGTGGCTAGGTCAGAAGCCATGTTGGGTTTTGGTTAAAAGAATGTTTTGCAATAGATATTGCATTACCTGCTGATGGATACCTCGCTCAAGAATTTTGGATATGGGTGATAAGACGGAAATTGGATGGATCAAAAAAGTTGCCTCCTTTGTGGATGGGGGTGATGTGAGATTGTTTTCATATGGCAGGTACTTCTGATTCGGACAAAGACCTATTTATAAGGATACTGATTGGGTAGGCAACTGAGTTAGCAGCCAGCTTGCGGTAGTATGGGGGGAGATTGTCAGCTGAAGTAGAGCAGGGTTTTAGTTTTTGTAGCAGTTTCTTAATGGTGTAAGTGGGTATGGGCTGAAATGAGAATTGTGTTTGTATGACATTTTGTTGAGTATGGGGGTTAGTAATGACAGGGTTAGAAGTAGTTGATGGCCTGGGGTCAGTGCTTGAATAGGTTGAGGGGTGGGGGGTTCCAGCATTAGTGGTGTTAGTAGGCCTGAAATTGATTTTATGAAGTGCTTGTTAAAGTTTGCGGCTATTTGTGATGGAGGGGTGTCTCCATTTCGTCCAGGGTTAAGTAGAGAAGATACGGAATGTCAAAATTTACTGGGGTTGATTTTATGCTGGAATTGAAGCTGGGAATAATATGACTTCTTATCTCTGTTGATTAGTTTTGTCACTTACACAACAATTACAAATACAATTACGAATACAAACAAACCTTTAAGAAAAATGTTGCCTCTGTTATCTATGATGTAGCTTGGGGTACACCATCTTGTGCATTTAAAACCATCTTTATTACTACAAGTGTCTAATCCCATACCCATTTCTTGTTTAGCCAAACTGCTTAAGTTGCCCTCAGTTACTGTAAAATATGTCCAAACAGCATTAATCTAGGAATATTTTGATTCCCTGATGTTTACTAAGTACTAAAGACCAAATGGCCAGAAGGCTAACCCTTCCATTCTGGTAATGTTTCATGCCCTCAATATAACCTCCTTCTTTTGACATATTGATCTTAAATTCAGGGTTTCTCCTAAACTGGTGAAGGAGCCCACGTAGAAACTGGATCTTCCAAGTGTTGTGGATGTTGACAGCAGAAGCATTACACCATCTCCAAAAATGTTTATGACAGATGGGATCCTACCAGAAGCTTCTTGTTGATATCCCTGAATGGTCTTTATACACAACATGCAAATGGTTCCACAGCCATGGCAAAGAGGATATGGAAAATGGACATCTGTGACGTGTGCCACACTGAAATTCTGAGGTCCTGGAGACCAACCAACCATGTTAAAGGCCCTATGGTAAAGAAATTCTAGGTAACAAATACATTCAGGGTTGGATTAAACTCCCTAAGTATTTCTAAGAAAACAGGCCAAGACAGCCTACAAAAGTTTTTTTCGGCATCAAGTTTCCATGCAAGCAATGGGCTCTGTGGCTTTGTAACCAATTTCAAAAGCACCAGGAGTTGATACACACAATCTGAAGGCTGTCTGCATCTGATGAATCTGGCTTAATCACTCAGGATAATGTACAACACTAGAGATCACAGCTTCCCTACACAGATTGATGAACACGTTATAGTCATTATTTAAAATAGATATAGGGCTGTAGCTTGATGGAGCCAATGGGTTCTTACCTATTATAGATATCACAATATTCACAAATACTTTTTCAGCAAACTACAATGGGACAGGCTTGAGGAAACAAATGAAAACTGCACACCTTTAGAGGTAATGTGAAGGCATGCCTCAGAAGGAACTTGTATTCATCAAGGAGAACACCAACACCCCCTGCTGCTTCCCTAATTTGAAGGCTCTAGCACTGGGCTTATACTCCATGGTAGTAAATGGGGATAGGGACCATTGTCTTTGGGCCTCAGATACTTAACTTAAACCCCATACCTCTGATAAATTTCTGCAACACCCACTAGATACCATCCCCCTGAAGACAGGTACACCTCTGCCAACTGCTTGGTGAAAACTTCCACAACATTAGAGGAGACAACACAAAACCAGTCAAAGGATCTCTCAAGTTAACTTACTCCATGACTAAGCCAATCTAGCTAAAAGCTTCAGACACTAATCCACACAAAATAAACCGTATGGCCATAGCAATATTCCAAGGGATTTTGCTTTTCCAAACATCTCCTGCACTTATGCAGGCACATACAAGCCACCCAACCTCAGGTTTGTTTCTGCTTTGCTCACCACAGTAGCTAACAGGTGGGAAACTGCACTGATGCTCTTATATTCTGTATCCCGTTCCTTTATCAAACTACACACATCCAAGATCATAGTTGGGTACTCAGAAAGTCCCATAAAATGTGTGGAGGAACTTCTCCTTCAACTTATCTTAGAAATGAGACAACTGGGTAAAAACGTGGAAAACTTTATGGATGAAACTATCCCCTTCTCCAAGTACCACATGGTCATGAATGTGGCACCTCCAACTTTACATGACCAGACACTAAAAGGAAAGTGGTGCTTGAGACTGAGTAATACTTAGGTAGGGTTTACCTATGAATGTTCAGATCCCACAGGCTACCATCTAGTGTGCAGAGATTACCGGGTGAAGCCTATTCAGGTTTACTGACACTACTAAACCAAGCCCCCTCATGACATCACTCAAGGTCCACACAAAGGAGGTTAGACCCCACTATGTCCTCGTTGTCTTTAACCCATCAGTTGAGTCAGTACCTTAAAATCACCAACCCATATTATCTCAACATTCATATTACCAAAGCAGCATGGGCAATAGTAATGGGATTTTACTGGAGGGGAGTGTACGGACACTGTTGACATCAGCTAATATCCATCTGGAATCCACAAACAGATGCAGGAGCCCTAAGTGACTAAAGCTCCTCAACTCCAGTAAAGCCACCCTGTTTTAGTTTTTTTAGGCCAAGATGAAGTATCCTGTAAACTCACATCCTCACCTTGATATCCCAAGATGTCACACATCACTGGGGTATGTCTGCTGTAATGCCACTATGTACATATATCTTAACCAAAGGAGTTTAAACTGCCTAGTTCATTTAACTACATTACATATTCCACCAAAGTTTATCTTCCAAATAATCAAAGAAAAACTCCTAGCTTTAAGCCTCAGATGTTACTCATACTGAAGTCCTACACTTAGGAGGTTTAGTTCTAAAGCACCAAGATATGAAAAAAAAGCCTGGAAACAAAAGTCCAATTGGTAATGCTTAGATGACGTGTCAACCAATTACTAAGTGGGCTTGTGTCACACATGTCTGCAGTGACTACTTTTCTGAATCTCAGTGGACTGAAAGTACAGTTGTGTAAAATCTTAAAAATTTTCAAAGGCTTAGAAGCTAATTCTATTCTTAAAGCTGCTAGATGGACTTCTGTGCAGACCTTTACCAAATATTACCAGTTGGATGATATCTCCAGAGCTACAGCTGGTTTTGCTGCTGCCATTCTTCTTGGCTTCTTAGAGGGCTCTCCTACTAACTCCTCCCAAGTTTCTTCTTGAGCTTTGGCACTGACCCATTTGTAAGGAATACTGCAGCGGTGAATGTGAGGACATAGTACTGTTGTCTAAAATCTTACCATAACGGTAGATGTCCTTGCCTTCATCACTGCAGTATTCACTCCCTCCCTCCATCCCCCTGGTCTTTTTTTCCTTCTTGGATGTGCAGTTTCTCCTTGGTTTTCCTTGGGCTGCTGTTCCTACTGGGGCAATCACTTCTGAGGATGGTACGCCTGAATGTCACCTTTACGCCCTACCCTACGCAAGGAGTGTGCAGATGACATTCAGCGTTTCTTAAAGCAATGGTAGACTTTGGTAAACTGGCTGGACGGTGGGCTTCATGGCAGGGAATCCCAATTTTTAAGGAATACTGCAGCAGTGAATGCAAGAACGTCATTAACTACAGTGCCCAAGGTGTGGTTCAGTACATGAAGGCAGAAAATGATGCAAATGGCAACCCATTCTCAACAGGGTTTGCTTAGCTAAAACTAGGCCTTACTCAGAGCTAAACAGTGAACAGCTGCTCTATATTTCTGAACATATGCACTTTCTTTATCAGATAAAAGCTGAAATTACGGTGCACATTAACTGTATAAAGTACTCTGTCTCCACTCCATCATATTTCCAGAAAAAAACAGGGAGGTGAATGGACTACTTTTAAAAGAGGTGTGTTTTGCGAACTTCCACTCCTTATTAAAGAACAAAGGGGGGCGTTCTCACAAACCTGAGATTGTATTTTCATGACTTTAAGGGCAAAAGTAATGGCCACTAGGAACAATGGCAGTGTCTTTCCAGAGATGACCATCAGGATTCACTAAATAAACTGTCTCAAAATGAGGACAGACAAGTATATCAAGCTATGAAGTTCATGTCCCAAGGAGGAGAAGGAGGGTTCTTCTCAGGTGGGTGAAGATGCAGGATTTCCTTAAAGAAATGCTTAACAGTTGAGTGCTGGGGCACAAATCATCTACCATGTTGGGTTAGGCCATAATGACAGAAGCAATTTTCCAGGGTGGACATGCACAAGTCCCCATGTCAAACTGGTGTTTAAGGTAGGTGAGAATCACCTGCATACTTACTGACTGGGTAGTACAGGATACTTTTATGCCCAGAAAGAAGAACACTTCACATACAAGAGAAACCTTTTGGTAACCTCAATCACTTAAAAATACTTCCTACAGAAAAGCTGGCAAGATGACAAGCTATAAGAGCACAACTGTGCTAGGAGATGGAACTTGTTATGGCCTAAAATGACAGGGATATCTGATTTGTGTAGGGATACATTTTTGCACTGTCACGAACCTGAATCCACAGGATTATTGGCCACATGTTGGCCTTTCACTGAAATTAATGAAATAATAATTTAGTATTTGGTGAAATGGTAGAAAAATAGGGTTCCTATTATATAATGGAAGACGCAATCCTTCAAATGCGTCTCGATTGAACCTGAAAGCACGAAACAGCAAAATAGCAAAATGGCATATAAGCGATTTCTTTCCCTGGGAAAGAAGTCGCTTGGCCGCCTCCATTAATTTGCCAGTTTTGTCACTGTAGTGCAATCTCGGAGTTGCCATATTTAAGTAGGGGGTGTGGGGGGGGGGGCGTAATGTTTTGAAGTTTTTATTTATTTTTTTTTTTTTTGTGGAAAAGAGATGTTTTTCCCCTGGGAAAAAAAATCGCTCTTTCGAGTGTTCGGGATTGTAAGCTTTCGATTACATGGGGTCGATAAATCAGCATTTGCTGGTTTAATATAGACCCGAAAAATACAGAAGAATCTTTCCCTCCACCAAGGGGCGATCATATCCATTAGCAATTTCCCTGTGTTTTGCTGAATTGAGCAGAAATTGAGGGGAGCGATAACACATTCTTCAGAGTGGTAAACAGTTCACTCTCAAGGTCAACAGATTCCTAAAAGACCCTGACCAGATAGGTCTATCACATCCTCAATGACCCAGTCCAGATAGGTTTCTGATATTCCCAGCTCTAAAAAATGACTGAAATTAGTGTTGAGAGATTTTTCCAGCACAGTAAAACTTCCCCACAGATATGAAAAGTTGTGAGAAAGATGCTCTAATTTATGGTTCATAAAAATGCCTGCACTCACCGACTCTCTTTCTTTCTCTCCAGGATGAATGATAGCATATATGAATGACTGTTCACATAACACACAGCCTAGGTGTGTGGCTAGAGTAAGACAGACTCTAATACTGTCTACTATTCTAGCATTAGAGTGCAAGACAAATAGCCCTTATCTCAAGTAGAGTTATGTAAAATATTCCTTTCCTAGAGGCTCCACTTGCTTTGCCTGAGGGAGGAGCCCAAGAAGTCTTCCCAGCTAACCAGCAAAATATTCATCAAAAGGGAGTGAGATGGTTTTGGCTGAAGGGAGGATAATCACACAGTGTGAATGTTGACAATGAGCCACCAATCCAGAGCGTCACAGCAAAAAGTCCGATACCAGCTATTAAGTCTGTGAACATATGAGGATGCTGAAGCCATTAACACCTTACCATTTACTGAAGCACTCTAATGCACATGGAAAAAATAAACAACAGAGACAAATCTTATTGGAGAGAGAATGGTTAAGGAACTGTACGGTATGTAACATACTCAAATTACAGATTTTATTGAATTAAAGGATCAAACTTTTATGAAATGTAAATATTTAATAAAGTGATGAAGTTACTAGGGTTCAGAATAGTTACAAAATCTGAAGTACTCAAATTAATTCTTTAGAAATGAGTGGAAGACATAATATAGTAATATCGCTGAATCCATCCCCAGGAAACACTGGTACAGTCTAAGGGTCGATCTGCGTACCTTTAAATGGGTTAAATCTAAGTAGTATAGGAGGTTGGCTAATGAATCTAGTGATGATAAATTCATATCTTCAGTTAAATCACCAGCTGAAAAGGAAACTGAAAAGTTTAAAAAGAGAAGCAGAGCTTGGGAAACGTTTTTGGGTCATGGGAAGGGTGGTGAAACTAAGGAAATATATCATAGCTTGGACAGTCAGTCAAAAGAGTTTGAAGCATTTGTAACTGCACATTCTGAGAATGAGGCTAATCATGGGGACTGTAGTAACAACCCTGATGTTGAAAATGGGAATGTAAGAGCAGGTTCAGGGTTGGAATAATGGATAAGGTGTTTACCTCACAGACACAAGATACAGGGTTTGATTCTCACCCTTGAGGGGAAATTGGCTAGACTTAAAAAAAAAAAAAAAAAAAAAAGGCCCATGAGGTTTGCTAACCTGGTACCTGCCTTTAAACCTATAAAGCTAGGAAAGTTAACTCAGAAATACTAAGTAACGTTAGTGGTGCGTCAATCCTGGTTATAGGAGATTCAATACTTATGGCTATTAAAAATTATCTGCCTAGGATCGATAAACTCAGGACTATTGCAACTGCTCTCTATGGTGCAAAGATGAAAGATATCAAAAACAGTATTACAAGAATAGTTAAAATAATGTGAGGTTTTCAGTAATTGTGGTTTGTGGAGGAAACAATGACATAGGCAGAAGTAATTCAGAGCTATTGTTGAAAAAAGTACAAAATAATTATGTACTGTGACAAAATAAATGTGAAATTGTTCTTTATGGATATATTCACAGCTCCAAAGCATGACTGAAATGTAAGGGCTGAGGCTAGTATGTTAGAGAGACTTATCAAAAGGCTGATGTTAAAATCAAAAACTAGTTATTTCTGTTTATGGGAATTCATGATCGACAGGAAAGACTTTTTTTGCTAAGGATGGCCTTTAACTCTGTCATACAGCAGATACAACAATGTGTCACAAGTTAAGTTTATTATGGATGTGTTTTGGAAGTGCAGCTGATATCCCTACATGAGGAATGCCTGGACAATCTGTGGATAATATGGGTATCTACCAAAATGCAAGGAGTATGAATATTAAACACGATGAATTTACTCTAATATTAACTTTAGAAAACACTGATGATATTATTATTGAGATCTGGTATAATGAAGTTTTTTTTTACTGAAGTTTTCTGGTTATAAAGAATTTCATAACTTTAGAATAGAGTCTAGAGGGGAGGTGTATCTATTTATGTAAAAACAGTACACTGGAACTTGGTTATTAATAAATCATGATTCTTACAAAATTATTACAGTAACTATTTTCAACTTGTATAAGAAATTAAATATAAATGTTTAATCTATTTCATAAAAACAGGAAGAACATAAAAACTGGACAAATGCACTAAAAAGGTCTGTGGTGGAGATGAACTTTATGCCCAGGGTAACATTAACTTACTCTGAATTGACTGGCAGTATAGTAAAGTTGATAGTATAATGAATAATTATTTTCTTACTTTTCTGCTGGAGGTGTGAACAACTCAGCATGTTTACTAATCAACACGAGGGTGAACTTATCCTAAATATGGTTATTTCTTCTCAGAATGTTAATGTTAATAACGTTATTATTATTACATCTCCACTTGATTCTTCTGACCACTCTGCTGTTAGATGAACTCAGGCTAGAAGCCATTTCTCAAGCAAACATGTATGGCTGCTTGAAAAAAAAATATTACTGCACTGACTGTAACACTATAGGGAAATTCTTATTTTTAACTGAAACAGAAAGGATGACCTTAAGGATCTGTCCACTGAAGAAATGTGGGATAAATTCTAAGAGCAATTGGATGCATTAATACAGAATTTTGTACCTGAAAGGAAAAAAAGGTAGTTTCCCAGATGTTTTCTGACCCTCCTTGGTTTAACTTTAAAATAACCTTAAAATAAATGAATGTCAAAAAAGAAAAGAAATGTGATGGGATATGCAATGTCAAATCCTTCAGAGTCTAAATAAGGCTCTGTATAAAGAATTGGCTTGGGAACTTAGAATAAGATCAGGAAATCCAAGACTAATTATGAACTGGACTTGGATCTGAATGTATAAAACGATCCTAAACTGTTCTACAAATATGTAAGGTAAAGAAATAGTGATGGAACTCCTAATACTAACATCTTGTATGATGGTAGACTAAAAACAGATCCAGGAGTAATGGTAAAAATTGTGTCCAATGTTATGGTGAAGCTGTTGTTGGACATTTTCACTTTAGAGCTTAATTTGCATGATTTTCCCCTTTACTTATAATGGATATAGTTGAGGAAGTGCTGAGCAAAAATGGACATTGTCCCTACACAAGATGGCCTAAATGGTCTTTTTATCATTGTTGGTTTGTTTGGCATAAGCCCCTTTGCCACCTTTGTCTGTGATGGACAGACACACTCAGTAAATCACCCCCTATATAAACTGAATATATGTGCATTACATTTGGGTTGCATGGCTTGGCTTATAAGTGCCCAAGGGCTTGTTAGCCTTGTAAACACCTATGAACCTATAAAAGTTATTCTACAACATATTTTTCAAATATCTCTGAACTGTTGTTTTGAATCTGCTTATTGGAAAGGTGATCTACTGTTTTAATAAACAAAGGTGAAGACAAGTTGAATATTGAGAATTATAGACCAATAAGTTTAACAGCCTCATTGTAAATGTTGTGACAGGGTTCTATTAATTATGCAAAACACACCTGACCATACGTATTTTGATATCCATCAGCATTGCCTTTATATCACGAAGATCTAATACAACTAATTCAATAAAGTTTTTATATGTGCATAGTAGATGCTTTGGATATGGGCTTAGCAGGTGATGTGATCTTTTTGGATCTATCCAAGGCCTTTGATTCTGTACCCCATCATCATATTCTAAAAGGGCTTGGAGAGTCGACCCATTTTTCCATTATGTACGTTATGAAATGGCTATATAGTAGGTTGACCAGTTGGTCATTTTGGGGTTTAGGTCAAGTGATATTTCTATATTTAGGGGAGTCTCCCAGGGCTCAGTGTTGGACCCTTTCCTTTTCCATAGTTTATGGCTGATATCCAGACAGCTGACAGATGTTGGGTTGGAAAGTTTGCAGATGATCTAAAAACAGCAGGGTTATTACTCCTGTGAATGACTAACTTGTACTCCAACACTATTTAAATTCTGTTTTTGAATGGACCCAACTAAATGGCATAAGCTTTAATGAGACAAAAATGTAAAGTGATGTATATGGGAAAGAATAATCATATCTGCTCTTATAGTTCAGATTGTTCAATCATTAAAAATATTTTGTCTTATGATGATCTAGGGATCATACTGGATAATAAACTGAATTTTGAGGGGCAGGTAAATAAAATACTAAAAAAATATATATTCACTTATTAGAACCTCATTAAAAACCTCCTAAGGATGAGGCTGTCACGATTCCAATTTACAAAACAATTATTAGACCAACTGGAATATGGATAAAGGTTTTGTGTTTACTCTGGGACATATAGATGGCTTCTCCTTGAAAAGTGGCATCCAGAATAGCCTGACTTAGCTTATTCTTAAAGGAGGACAGTATCTGCCACATCACCTATTGCAAACATATTCCAGATGTGTCAGCGCTAGCTATAATATCAACGCACCAACAATATAGCACACAATGCATGGGAGTTCATGAAAGAAGCCACTGTAAGGGCCTTTTCCAGGAACTCCTTGACACCAGAATCAGGATGCTGTAAGTTTTTCATACTCTTGTTCAAAAGGAAGGACCAGAAAATAGACAAACAATTCAAGGTCCTGATGCCAGAGTGGCAGAGGAAAATGGCACCTTGCCAGAAACATCTAAAGCTTTACAGTCTATGTGTACATGGGGAGAAACGTACTGTGGCCTCCAAAACCTATGTAGAACAACAGAAATTATAAAGGAATGAGCCCCAGTATGCTTAAACAGGATGCCATGCTACATAACTTGAAGTTTGCGGAGGACGCCAACCTTATTTAGAAACCAAGAGAGCAAAGCCTGGATGCATTCAGTCTGCAAAAAGAGCATATCTCAGGACTGTAACTACTGAGGGGACAGACAGCAAAAGCTGTGTCAGCACGTAACCTGCAGAGTTAAGCATAAGGATCCCTGCTACAGTATAATTTAAAGGAAAGATAATTACATTACAGGCACATGTCAAACAACCCAACAAAACTCCAAACCTTTGTATGTCCAACCATCTGACCTAATTTCTAGAGTCTGGATGGGTGTTTGTTTATTTTAATTTGATAACCCGGGCAGATCAAAAATTTATACAAACAGTGCAGAAGAGAACATTGGAACAAACAAAAATATACTCAAGAACTTGCAAGACTGTAAATAAATGACAATTAAGACAAGTTACAAACATATACAGTTAAAACAACTTACAAAACATACATGGATATGTAGATATTCACATTCTTAAAATTTGTTGTATAAAAGGTCAATTACAACACTGACTAAAATAGAACATGAATTCATTTTAAACGCTTCATTTACAATACATACGTGTATAAATATATATACATGTATACATGTAGAAAGTACTTTTGTATCATATGAATGGTAAAAAAAAAATACTTACACATTATATCATGATGTGAACAGAACTTTAGGAAAGACTATTTATTACAGCTGCTACCCCTTGACTTAGTTTCCTACCTGCCATATGCTTGATGTAATAAAGGATACATGTATATATATATATATATATATATATATATATATATATATATATATATATATATGTATATATATATATTTATGTGTGTGTGTGTGCATCTTCAATTCCTTTTTGCTACACTGACTGATTAGAAGTCTATCCACTGGTACATTCAGACAACCTCCACAGCTGTGGTAAATATCCATACTGAACATTTTATTTATTTATTTGTAGAGAATTGTTACACTACAGATGCTGGCTTGAGTAATCTTTTTTCAGTGTGCTTCTGGAGATCTTCCGGAGGCATACAACATTCCTAGGAAAAGATCACCAAGAAGAAGTAGATCTCTAGCCAACATATATCACAGAAGGGTCACCTCCTGCAGTGTTCATTCTGGGCCTAATTCCAAAAGAGCTCCTCTGAATGTAAATCAGGCACAGAAGCAACTGTAGCTGTGCTCCTAGGAGTATGCAAAAGATACCTTCCAAGAATGGAAGCACTTGATTGAAGCAGAACCGGAGGGCAGGGAAAAGGCCAATGAAGGGCCCTAAACTATCAAACTGTGTTCAAGACCAAGTGGTCTTTAATGCACATGATGATCTCCCATTATTTACTAAACCAGCAGAGCAAGTCTAAAACTGTAAGAATGATCTTAGCAGGAAGTAGTGGGAAGGCTTGTTCAATCTTTTTCAACTATTGCTGGAGAACCTTTAGCTAGGGGAGACGATGCAAATGGCTCCTTAAAGTCTAATATCAATCTTAGGAAACAGGACTTCCCTGGGGACATAAGTTTTGATTACAAGCAAGGACTAAAAGCTTAAGCACAGGGAAGTGCAGTGTTTGATCTTCGTGTTTCATTCCCAATGATAAATACCAGGGTGGTGGCTTTTCCAGTCTCTCTTATGGTCATCCATAGGTAACATGGAAGCCTGAACTCTCATGAGAAAATGAAAATTGAGTACCAGTGAGGACTCAGAGGTTGACACTAAAGTGATTTTTTTTTTTTACAAATGGAAAACATCTTAGCCACAGGCAAACGACCTCCTACTTTGGTCCAGGAATGTATGAGGGATTCTCCTGCCAGTCCTTGCACTGGCCATTCTCCACTGCTGCCAAACTACAGGCCCAGAGAAAGGCTGGAAACATCTCAAAACAGCAACTACAAATGGCCAGGTTGAAGGACTAGTTCTTTTGGCAAGTTCTGGCATTATGCCTCTTGGGTCTTTATTCATGATCTTATAACCAGAGAAACGCTTTGTAGCTTTATTTACTTAAATACTGTAAAATGATTATTTCCAACTAGGCACTTAAGCATGGCATCTATGCTGTGAAAACAGCAAAAAAGAACTGATGAACATATAACAAGTGGCCTCCTCAAAGTCAAAGTCTAGCTCAGTAACACCAATGTGTGCACTAAATGAGGTATGCATGCCTCCAAGCATGGAAGCTTGAGATCTTAAATAAAATATAAAATATGGGTTTCTCAAGAATAAAAATTCCAGGTAACCACAGAACTTGAATTAAGTTCTAGTTAACTAGAGTTAAATAAAGCTTTGATAGTTCATTCAAAAGAGCAAGGTGAAAGCCAGATAAAAGCTTTGCAACATTCACTAACATAGCATCTGGGAGGTGATTACAGTCCAGATTGCTATACACACCAATGGTTAAAGTGAACAGAGCAGTGAGTGTGTTGTGGCTGGGGTAAAAATCAGCTTTTCCCAAATAAATGAAAGTTATGCACCTACCATAACAGATCAGTGTTGTCTTGTTTTCGTCCAGTTCAACCTTTGATATTAGGTAGTAGCCGACCTCGGAACCTTTTAGATGTTGTGAATCCAGAGCTCTGACTCCTCCCCTACCCATAAAGCCCTCTGTTCCCCAAAATACCACAGACTGAGTTTCCCTGCTCATAACAAGAACATTATTCAACAATCATCATAAATAGGTTAGCCTACAACATGGAGAAAGAAGTGGCCATAAAAGAGAAACAGAAATCAAGGGCTGTGTAATGACAAGGTTCCTGGTAAGGCCCAACCATTCAAAAAAGGAACACTTGGTGATAATTTCGGAAGTGGGATTGAGGGACAGATGTTGAACCATATGAAAGTGAGCAACACGGAACTGTCATTATGGTAAATACATAACTTCAATATCCGACGTTGTTTGCTTTTATCCAATTCAGCCTTTGGGACAGATTCCCAAGATACCAAAACGCTTGGGATGTATCAAGCAAGGATATTCCTACGAATGGTAGAGCCAAAAGATGTATGGGATCTAGACTGTACATCCAGCTTGTAGTGAGACACAAACATTTGAAAAGCAGACCAAGTAGCAGCATCACAACTCTAATCGACAGGAACTATGTGTATGAATGCAGTAGAGATAGCTACTGATCTTGCAGAATGAGCCTTTTGTTTTTTATGTAAGGATAGTTCCAACTTGTTGTAGACAAAGATTATACATTCAGAAAGCCACCTAGATAGAGTGACCTTAGCTTTAGAGAAGGCAGCACACAGATGATCAGATTTCCTAATATCCTTAGTCCAATGTAAATAAAATCCGAGTTGTCTATGAACATCTAGGAAATGTAAACTGCAGTCTCCTTTACTAGAAAAGTCTGGAAAAAATACTGACAGATTGATGGTCTGATTAAGGTTCATTTCAGATGCCACTTTCCGAAGGAAAGGGGAATTCACTCTCAAGCAAAGTGTCCCTATGGAAGATCACGTATAGAGGTTTACATGACAGTGCTTGCAACTCAGAAATTCTCCTTGTAGAAGTAACAGCCACCAGAAAAATGTTTTTTCAAGAAAGGACTTTTAAATCTACTGAGGCTACTGGTACAAAAGGAGCCAGAGTTAAGGCCTGCAGCATGACAGTAATGTTTGTGGAGAAACTGGATCCCTGACAGTAGGGTTTCAATAAGAAGGCTCCCTTCAGAAAGGCCTAAGAAATTAATGATGCAGTTGAGTTTCCCACATTTAGGGAAATCACAGGGGTCAACCCAACTGAAGTGTGCAATGGAAGAGCCTCGCCCTGGGGAAACCACCTTCTTGACTGTAGTATTCCTACTGCCAGGTAAATCTTTAGTGAAGCAATAAAGTTCTGATTGTGTCCAATATGGAAAATGGAAATGGCTGCTAAATGAACCTTGACTGTTGAAAAACTGGAGCCTTTTTTCTAGTACTTTACTTTTGTGATGCTGACAGAATGTGAACCACTGAAGACTGGGTTGCCTGGGTTCTCTAGCCACCATTTGAAATAGAAGAACCATGTGGTTACCTTCAAGGTCTTTAGATCTAGAAGAGGCTGCCTGGATGGATGACTCAGGAGGTCTGGATGGTAGCCCAATGTCCACAGTGGATGTACTAAATGAGACCAGAGAAAGGGGAACCAAACTTGCTAGGGCAAAAAAAGGGGCAATGAGGATTACTCTGGCCTTGCACCTTCTGGCTTTCAGAATAAATTTCATCATCAATGATACTGGGAGAAAGGCATGCAATAGATCCGGCGACCAATTGTGCATCCAAAAGAGAATCCCTTGGTGACTGACCCTGTGGAGGGATCAGGGCAAAGTAATTATTACACTTGCTATTTAGGTATAAAGCAAAGGAAATCACTGCAGGGTTGGCCTCAGTGACTGGAAATTTGCATTACCACCACTTGGTTGAGAGAACACTTGTGAGATCAAAAGAATGAACCTGCTCAAATTGTCTGTTAAGAACACTGAATTTCCTGGGACGTCCATTATTATGAGAAAGCCAAGGGGAAGACATCACTGTTTGCCACAATCTCATGACTTCCCAGCAAAGTGGATAAGAGTAGGTTCCTTCTTGCTTGATGATGTACCAGACTACTACCATGCTCGTAAGTTCATATGTAGGTACTAGGCTATCTGCCTGAAGGCATTTATAAGCCTATATGGAATGTGTTGGCTTTCGCTGCCCCCTTAGATTAGTTCCTTGTGCCGCTGTCCAACAGAGCCATTGAAGCGATCCCTGGGGTAAACTTTCTGTTTCCCATCCATTTGTCAAGGTTTCTCTTGAAGAGGGTTAGCGAAGAGCTCTGCCTAATGTAGATTGGAATCTTGTTCCAGAGCATGGGAAGTCTCTGGGACAGAGTCCCATCTGTATACAAATTACACCCTCAGGGAGTGAGTCCTGAAAAGTTTGCAATGCAAGTAGGACTGCTCTCATCTGCAAGATACTGATTGTGAAGAGTGGCCTCCATGTGTAACTAAGAACCTTGGACCATCTTCCCTTTGAAATCCCATATCACAGGAGGACAACATTTCTGTTTTTTGTAGCCACTGGAAGTGATGGAAAGAATGGTCAGCCATTCCACACCACTGGGGAGTTCAACCAACACCTGATGTGAGTCCTGCAAATGGATGGCAGGAACATTTGAACACATAGTGGATGCCATATCTGGGAACCAATGAAATGATAGTGTCCACTGAACTGAAAAACTGTCATGTCGTACCTTGATAGGGGAACTAATGTGATCACTGAAGCCATCAACCTTAGCAACCGGAGAAAGAGTCTTGTAGGAGGAGGGGAATGTTGAACTTAATGAACTGCCTGATGCAAAGACAATACCATGGACTCTGGAGTTTGGCTATTTGACTGACTGTGGCATCCAATGAACACTATCTGTTACACAGGTGTCAAATGACTCTTTGCTTGATAGACTGTAATTCCCAATTGTTAGGCAAGTTGGAACAAGAAGTCCTGCTGTTGTACCAGAAGATCCCTAGTTGGAGATATGAGGAGCCAATTGCCTAAACAAGGAAACAACCAAAACCCTCACAGTCTAAGATGTGCTGCTACCACTGCCATGCATTTGGTAAACACCCGGGGAGCTGTGGAGAGACCAAAGGGCAGTGCCTTGAATTGAACGTGATTAGCTTCCAGCCAGAAATGGAGAAATCTCCTGGACTGCTCACTATCTTGATATGATAGTAAGTTTCCTGGAGATCTTTAGAGCACATCCTGTCATCTCTTCACAGCGAAGGTAGACTGGGCAGAACTGTGACCGTCCTGAACCTTGCCTGTTTTACAAACCGATTGAGGTGACTTAAGTCGAAAACTGTCCTGAAGTCGTCCTCTTTTTTTTTTTTTTTTTGAAGTATAAAGAACCTGGAATAAACTTCAGATGCTAACTGGTCTGAGGGGACCTGATGGATGACTCTTTTTCTAGTAGCTTTCTTATGTCTGCTGCCACTAATTCCATCTGACTGGGTGATATGTTTATTTATTTAACATTTGTTTACTGGGAAAGCCCGACTTGGAACAATGCCAGTTTTCAGCGGAGGCCTGGGGAGAAATGCTCCAGATGCATGTTTTTGTAACGTGGGAGGAAACTGGAGTACCTGGAGAAAACTCACACGAACGCAGGGAGGACATGCAGACTTGTTGGGAATCATCCTCTTTTTCTGAAGAGGGAAAACAAAGTGAACAGTAGAGCCTCTGGTGATTATCCTCAACATCTATGTATCTTATGTGATGGCCTGCCAGGCTTGAGTGTGCAGGGCTATGCACCCCAACTGCCTTCAGCATGTGGCACTTGGGCAATCCTTCAGGAGCACTGATAGATTTCTCAGTGAAAGGACTGTGAAAAAGTACAGTTTTGTACCTACCATAAATGTAGATGTTCGAAGATCCACATTGCTGCAGTCCTAACACTTGGGTAGTCCGCTGTCCCAGTCGGCCCGAATACCAAAGTATAAGGCTGACGTCGGTCAAGGCGCATTTGTCTGACATCAGGACGTCAGGGTACAAATGCGCATGACCGACGTCATATCCTCAGTCTTTTCTTGCCCCAGATGTCAGAAGACCCTAAAAAGATAAGGCCAAAACCAAAAAACACCAAAACACTCCTGTACCCAAAATATGTACAATATATACAAATTTACAAAAAATAGAACCTCACCCACACAACCACCCCTAAACACAGAGGGAAGGAGGGAGGAATTGGACTGCAGCAATGTGGATCTTCGAACATCTACATTTATGGTAGGTACAAAACTGTACTATGTTCTTCATCTCACATTGCTGCAGTCCTAACACTTGGGTAGAATCCCAAAGCAGAGGTAAGGGAGGATGGCTAAACTATAATGAAGCAGGAGCTGCCAAAATGCCCTGCAACACAGCAGTGGCAAAACCAGCCCTGGACTTAGAAGAGAGAGGAAGGTTGTAATGCTTGGAGAAAGTATGCACTGAACTCCAAGTAGCTGCCTCCAAAATATCCTTAGTTGCCACCCCCCTTAGAAATGCTGTTAAAGTGGCAGTAGCCCTAGTGGAATGAGGCCTAATCCCAGCTGGAATCTCCTTGCCATGATGGGAGTAACAGAATGCAATGCAAAACCCAATCCACTTAGATATAGTTTGTTTTGACACAGGCTTGCCCTGAGAACTCAAAGCAAAAGAAACAAACAACTGCTGAGACTGCCTAAAATCCCTAGTCCTGCTTAAATAATAACGCAACTGCCTGTGTACATCTAAAGTGTGCAAAATCTTTTCCCCTATTTTGGGGATCTGCATAAAAAGTAGGCAAATGAATAGTTTGGTTTAAAGCCACACTAGAAACCACCTTAGGCATAAATGAAGGATTAGTGCGTAATGATACCCTATCCTTATGAAAAATCAAAAAAGGCTCCACCGCCATAAGGGCCTGCAATTCAGAAACCCTTCTTGCAGAAGTAATGGCCAACAAAAAAGCAGTCTTCCATGACAAGTATTTCAACTCAGCAGTAGCCGCAGGCTCAAAAGGTTGTAGAGTAAGTTTCTCCAACACAAAATTGAGGTCCCAAGCAGGAGTAGGAGCTCTACGTGGGGGTCTTATATTCTTTGCCCCTCTAAGAAATTGCTTGAACAAAGGATGAGAAAACAATGGTGGGTCACAATCATAGTGAGCTGAAATTGCTGCAGCATGAATCTTAATGGAAGAGAAAGACAAACCTTTGTCTAATAGCTCAGTAAGATATTGAAGAGCCACACTCAAATTAGGCTCAGAAACATCCAAATCCTTTGCTGCACTCCAAAATAAAAATCTCTTCCATTTTTCTGCATACACTTTACGTGTACTAGGTCTTCTAGCTTCCATAATCACATTCAAAACTTGTTGAGGAAGTTGAGACCTGCTGTGGTTCAAAACAGAATATGCCAGGCTGTTAGATGGAGAGTGAAGCTTGACAATGAGTAGATGACCGTCCCTCTGAGACAAAAGGTGTGGAATTAAAGGTAAAGGCCATGGAGGCTTTCTTACCAGATTCCTCAGTAATGGGTACCAGTGTTGCCGAGGCCAATCTGGAGCTATCAAAATCATCCTTGGCTTGTCTTGTCTGACCTTTAGGAGTACCTTTGGGAGGAGAGGCAGAGCTGGAAAGGCATACACATGAAGATTTTCCCAACTGAACGAAAGAGCATCCACTTTCCAAGTTGTGTGATGAAAACTTTTCGTGCAAAACTTTGGCAGCTGGTGGTTTAATGGAGAAGCGAACAGATCTATGTCTGGAGTTCCCCATGACACTGTCAATTTTTGAAATACATGAAGATCCAGTTTCCACTCGTGGGGATCCATGATTTGCCTGCTTAACACATCTGCTAGGGAGTTCTGTGCTCCTGGCAGAAACCTTGCCTGAAGAGTAAGCTGCAAGCTGAGCGCAGTCTCCCACAAAATCATTGCTTGCCTGCATAGAGGATAAGAATGTGTTCCCCCTTGCTTGTTGATGTACCACATGACAGTTGTGTTGTCTGTTAGAATCAACACCTGCCCTGGAAGAAGTAACTCCTTGAAAGCCATCAATGCAAACTGGACTGCTAACATCTCCTTCATGTTGATATGTAGATGCTGTAGTCTGGCAGGCCACTTGTCTTGTATCCACTTTCCATTCAGATGAGCTCCCAAGCTATGTCTGAGGCATCTGTCGTTAGAATCTGACTCGCCTCTGGCCGGGTCACAGAGAGTCCCTTGTTTAGGTGACATTCCTGAGCCCACCACAAAAATTCCTTTTGAATGCAAGGTATTATTTGAATGACAGTGTCCAGATCCTGGCAGTGCTGTGTCCATACATTTTTGAGATACCATTGTAGCTTCCTCATATGCAGTTTGGCATTGGGAAGCACCAGAATACAAGATGCCATGAACCCTAATGCTTGAAGGACTGTCCTTGCAGTCAGCACGGACTGATGAGATAGTTGATGGAAGTAAAGGGATAGACTCTTTTGTTTGTCCGGGGTTAAAAAGGCCATCTGGGCTGCTGTATTCAGTCTCACACCCAGAAAGCACATGTCTTGAGAGGGTACTAGACTGGACTTTATTTCGTTCACAGAATACCCCAGGCATCTTAGCACTGCTATCACATATTCCAGATGCTGAAGAAGCTCGTCCTTTTCTTGAGCCAGAATCAGACAGTCGTCCAAGTAAGGATAGATTTGTATTCCTTTTAGCCTGAAAAAGGCTACAACTGGAGCCAGAACTTTTGTGAATACTCTGGCCGCAGTAGATAAGCCAAAGGGGAATGCAGAGAACTGATAACCGGAATTTCCAGCTCGGAAACGCAGATACTTCCTGCAACTGAGTCTGATAGGCACATGAAGGTAAGCCTCCTTGAGATCTAAAGTTACCATCCAGTGATCTTTGCCCAGCAGAGGTAAAAGCTGTTGTAACGTCAACATTTTGAACTTGGGAATGTCCAAATAAGTGTTGAGGATAGACAAATCCAAAATTGGTCTCCACGTGTTCCCCTTTTTTGGTACTAGGAACAGGCGAGAATAAAACCCTAGGCCCCTTTCTGGCACAGGAACCGGCTGAATGGCCCCTATCTGGAGCAACAGAGAAATTTGCTTGTGAGCCTCTTTTCTTTGTATAGGAGGAATGTCTGGCATGCCTTTGAAAGGAGGCAAGGTATGGAAATAAAACCTGTAACCGTGGTGAACGATATCCAATACCCATCTGTCTTGGGTAATAACACTCCAATTTTCTTTGAAAAGTGCCAGCCTTCCTCCCAAAGGAGCTGCCAGACGAGAAGGCTCTGGCAGCTGAAAAGGCAAGTCATTGGGTCTGCTTACGAAAGGACTGACCCCTGCCCTCACCAGAAGACTGGGCAGGCGAACTGCCTGCTCTAGGCCTAAAAGAACCTTGAGCTCTGCCCCTACCACGTCTAGATCTACCCCTAGACTGAGAATCATAAGAAGGATAAGTCCACCCCTTAGTAGGCCAATTTCTACTAAACTTTGGAGGCTGAACCTGCAAAAATCTTTAACAGTCTGCATAGACTTAGCCTTGTCCTCCATTTTCTTTAAAACTGCGTCCACAGGCACCAAATAACACATCAGATTGTAAAGGAGCATCTAAAATCCTTGTCTTTACATGTTCAGCTAAATTCTGATCCCTGAGCCAGGCGTGCCTGCGAAGAACAGAACCAGTGGCTGCCACCCTCGAAGAGGCCTGTACAGCATCAAAACCACATTGCAAGGAATGCTTACCCACCTGTTCAGAAACATGAACTAAATCCTGCAACTCTTTACACTCAATACCTTCCGCCAGAGCATCTACCTTAGACTTCAATTGTGAAAGGAGATAATTTTGGTATTTCAACATGTGAAACTGGCAATTCAAAGCCCTCATGGCTAAAGTGGAAGAAGTATACACCTTTTTCCCCCATCTATCCAAAGCCCTTGCCTCTTTATCAGAAGGAACAGGATTTTTAACAACAGAAGCCTTAACACCTTTAGGGCCCTGAGAAACAGTTTCTGGGTCTGCCCTAGGACTCTTAAAAGATACTTATGAGCTTCAGGCACCCTATAATACCTGTCCGGTTTAACTGGGGCAGGAGGCAAAGAATCAGGGTTCAGGAAGCCTCTGCAAAAACATCCTCTACCACATCCAGAACAGGAGGTATAGCTAAAGGCCTATGCTGGGGTAGAAACAAAATTCCCTAAGCCTTTTCCTAGAATCAGAGAAATCTTGACCTTCCCATTTAAAATGCTCCCTCATGGAATGAAGAGTCTCTGAAAAGAAAAATCTTCAGGAGGAGAAGCAAGGTGTAGAGTCATCTACATCAGAATCAGAATAAGGAGGATACTCCTGCAAGTCTTCAGCCGAAGACTCAGAAGCATCCGAACACTGCTCAAAACTCTCAAGCTCAGGTTCCACCCTAGGCCTCTTATCAGGGGGGGGGTAAAGAACCTCTAATCATAGTAATCAAATCTTCTGCCATTTTAAGCATATGTTTCTTAGGCAGAGACCCTGAAGAACTAGGGGAGACCCCCACTGAAGTTAACCCTGGCCTGCCTCTAGAAGGAGCCTTGGAAACAGAAGGGGAGGGCCTAACCACCTTAGGAAGGGAGGGGAGAACAGCTACCTGAGAAGCCCCTTCAGCCTGGCCTACCTCCTGAGAGGACACATCTTGTAACAGTAAAGTCTCTCCCTGAGAATCCAAAGGAACTTCTGGTAGAACCACCGGCTCCACCGAGCCCTCTAAAGAACCGACGTCCGGGACAGACGGTTCTTCCACCCTAGGCTTCGCTGCTTTGTCCTTGCGCTTTTTAGACAAAGCGGGCGTCGGAGCATCCGACGGCATGTTGTAATTACAACGCTTCCCAAAAACTAACCTGGCACAATCTAATCTCCTCTTAATAGTGCGTTAGTTAAATCTAGCACAAGAGCGACAGCCAACAACGTCGTGCTCAGGCCCTAAGCAAGGTATACACAATGTATGGTAATCTCTATGAGGTATCTGTTTCCCACAAGAAATACAGTTATTCACTTTTTCTGACATCCGGTTAAATACTGAGGCAAGAAAAAACCAAAATATTCCCCAACGGGGTACTTAGCCAACTTTGATTCGGTCTGAAACTCCGACTTCAGAAAATTTCAGAACGCCAACCTGCACTCGCAAAACTGCTTCTGCATCGGACCATGCGGCAAAAAAGACTGAGGATATGACGTCGGTCATGCGCATTTGTACCCTGACGTCCTGATGTCAGACAAATGCGCCTTGACCGACGTCAGCCTTATACTTTGGTATTCGGGCCGACTGGGACAGCGGACTACCCAAGTGTTAGGACTGCAGCAATGTGAGATGAAGAACATCTATGATTCTGTAGTCCACCTCTGCCTCTCTGGTAATGTCCATTGAAAATACCCCCCCCCCCCACCTGCCCCTGGAATGTCTGTCCACAGAAGCTTCTTGGTTAAAACTCTGGTACCTTCTGAACCACTTCTCCGTCCCCCATTTATGTTCCTAGAGAAGGTCTTTTGAGGGGTGGAAAATCAGATTCCAGTAGCAAACAGGGTCTTACCATCTTGCTTGCCCCTGGTAAGTGTCTCCTTAAACTTTGGTCTGAGCAGCATAAAGTTACCAAAGGGGGCATTAATGAAGGACATCTTAAAGCCTTCCACAAAGTCACACAACAGCATCAAAGCATACCAGTGGATGGCTAATGCAAATGGTTGCTGTACTATCAGCTGCATTACAAAACAGATGCATGGATACATTTTGTACCATCAGCTGCATTACAAAACAGATGCATGGATACATTTTGTACTATCAGCTGCATTACAAAACAGATGTATGGATACATTGGATATCAACTGCAGGGTAGACAAATTGGGACTCCACTGTTTTCTGGATGTCCGTCACTAAGTTACCAGACAGGGGCTTGGTAAGGCCCTTGATCCAATCCCTCTGAAAATGTGTCATATGACCAAGACTGTTCAGTACTCTGAGTGCAAAAGTCTGTGATGCACATGTCTTTTTCCTAAACCTGTCCAACACCCCTGACTCCCTGTCAGGGGGATGGACAGATGTCCTCTTTTCAGACAGTTCCTTCTTTGTGGCGGCTGCCACAACAATGGCATCTACCGGGGGACTCTTGCTTCAATGCATTTTGCTCTTTGGGGTGACCAGGAACTTGTTAAATTTCCTTAGGATTTGCTTCACCACATTAGGATCCTTCCATGCCCACTGCACCACCAGATCTACGAGGTAATCATGGGGTGGTATCACCCAAGAATAGCTGGCCCCAAAAGCCTCAAGGAACACAGACTCCTCAGGAGAGGATATAACTGTGGACCAACCCCTTTGTTGTTTCATCAGTTCTAGAAAATCACCAAAGGTGATGTCTTCCAGAGGGGATTGCGGGGACCTTTCTCCATCATCCAAGTCTGTCTTCTGTGACTGACTTTGCAGAGGAGTCCAAATGTCTTATCTTACACATCTGTTTCTAGAACCCTGTACTTGTTTGGGCTTCTGGAAAAGGGTCAGAATCAGACTGGGAACTAACATAACAATCAGACGTAAGACTGAGCAAGGCTAACTATTCCAGTCGATCATGATGTGTTGAGTCAGAGGGCAGTATCCAATAAGGGCTGGGATCGAACCAAGCATAACAAAGACAGCTCTTTTCTTCATTCTAGCAAAAACCCTTTGAAATACCTCAAAAGCAAAGGCTGTAATTGGAACTGAAGAGAGACCCCTCTGATCTGAAGGAGAGATCTTTGGAACATCTTCTGCTCCAATCTGTCGCAACTCTGAATCTGACAATGGAGCTGAGCTATTGAGTGCTGATGTTCTGCAGATAAGAGATGGATCTAAAAGCTTCAGAACTGACTCAACCCTTTTGAGTCTTGGCATGGAGGCTTCTCATCTGAGACTCGTCCTATTCTAACAAAATTGGAATCAAGATAGTAATGGATACTGTTGAAGTTGAGAGGACTATCATTTCTGACGTGGGTGCTCGGGGGAGTCTTGGACCCAAGGGAAACTGTATCTGAAATTAAGACTGGAACTGGAGAAACCAATGGAGGGCTTGCTGGGCCAGTACCTGATGCACCAGAAGGGGATGGCACTAACAGCACTCCTAGTCGGATGTGCATCAGTAGGAGTCTCCACATCATCCTGTTGATGTCCACTTCAGTAAGGCACTGGAGGGATAGATTCCTGTCCCAGAGACTTCTTATACTCTGGAACAAGCTACCCATCTATGTCAAGCAAAGTTCCTCATTAGCACTCCAAGAAAAATCTTGATGAGTGGATGGGAAATAGGAAATACACCCCGGGGATCACTTCTGTGGATCTGCTCGACAGAGGCACAGGAAATTAACTTTCTTGGGTGGTGTAAGCCAGGGAACCTTGCTGGCTAGGCTTACTTAGGCCCTTGGGCCAATAGCCTAGTACCTACCTATCAACCTCCAAGAATGGAATGGCTTTGAAGACAAAGCCACCAAAGGTAATCTAGAGGAACACCTCTCCTGTAAGAATGAGAAATGGAGGCTAGGACTCACCCACTCTGGTGAGAAGCATGGAGAAGGCATTGGTGAATGGATCTGTCTGTCTCTGTGTTTTCAGTGTTGGACCCTAGAGCTCTGATGGATTTGGAGACAATTTTCTGGACTTTTTCTTTTTGGTGTCTCTCTCTCCTCAGGCTTGTCTTTGTCCTTCGTGGGTTTTGGTTCATCTAGTCTCTTGGCTGGGAAGAAGATAAAGACTGAACCACAGTTCCTGCTTGGGTGGGTCGCAACCCTTTAAAACCAATTTGTCCCTACAGCCTTGCAGTGTCCTAGTTCCAAAGGAGATGCAAGCCTCACAGTCCAAATCCAAATGCGCTACCCACAGGCAGTACACGAAAAAGAGAGAGTAAGGGTCCTGCGGCGGAATTTTGTGGCCGCAGGCCAAACACTTTTTAAAGCTTGGAACCTTGTCTGCCATTGCCAGAGGAAAGAACTTTCTTTACAAAATCCTAAACAGGATTATACATGACCACTAAACTAAGCTTAAAATTACAATGAGTATACAAAGGCAGCTAACAGCAAACTACAATATCAGGAAGAACTAGAAGTAAGAATTCAACTAAAATTAATAAACTTTTTTTAATACATAGGAAGGAAAGATAGGAAAAAGTAGTAGGAAGCAATATGCTAAAAATGAGAAGTTATGTACCTACCATAACGTTCCATGTTAGTTGTCTTCTCTCGCCTTCTTTCTTGCTTGATGGGTTCAGAGCCGATCCTCGGGTCCGACTCGGCACTTTGCTAAGCTCAAGAGTCATTTTTACCAGCTCGAGGCAGCCCCATATCCCATGATGCAAGGCGGTAAGTACCCAGATCTCGTTTGTTGTCTATAGGCAATAACACCTAGCATAAATAACTTCCAAAAGGAAGAAGGAAGGAGAGAAAAAACCTGAAGGATGGTTGGAGGACCAGCACTGTATGGTCTTCAGAAGCATGCTTCCATGTAGAGAGAAAGGTCTGTCCAGGCCAGGGGGAAGGAGGGAGGGTCGCAAGAAAGAAGGCGAGAGAAGACAACTAACATGGAACGTTATGGTAGGTACATAACTTCTCAATGTTAAGTTGTCAATCTCGCCTTCATTCTGCTTGATGGGACCGTCCCTAGCACCTCTATCCTGGGTGGCTCAATGGAACAGACTCTTGAGAACTGTAGAGCCAAAACTGGCTCTGTCCCTGGAGGCCAAATCCAATTTGTAATGGGAAACAAAGGTATGAGGAGTGGCCCAAGTGGCTGCTGCACAAATAGTGTCTAATGGAAGTCTAGCTTGAAAGGCTGTGGAAGTGGCTAAGCTTCTCGTTGAATGTGCTTTAGGTTTCGAGCACAGCTGTTTTCCCCTGAGCTGATAAATTTCAGAGATGACAGAAGAAAGTCATCTAGATAAGGTCACTTTTGAGACAGGAAGGCCTTTCTTGTTATCAGCATAGGAAACAAAGAGCTGATCGGATTTCCTGAATTGTTTTGTTCTGTCCAAATAATATCTGAGTTGGCGGTGAACATCAAGAGAATGTAATTTTTGTTCCAATCTGTTTGAGTAGTTTGGGAAAAATACAGGAAGATCAATAGCCTGATTCAAATTAGTCTTTGAGGCGACCTTAGGTAAAAAGGTCGGATTAGTTCTCAATGATACTCTGTCTTTGTGGAAGACTAAATAGGGGGGGGCGAACAGAGAGAGCATGAAGTTCAGATACCCTCCTAGCCGATGTAATAGCAACCAGGAATAAGGTTTTCCATGAAAGAAATTTCAGGGAACATGAAACGGCTGGCTCGAAGGGAGGAAGAATCAAGGATGTCAGCACTAAATTTAGGTCCCATTGAGGAGGAGGACTCCTGATTGGAGGCTTCAGGAGAAAAATTCCTTTTAAGAAGGCTCTACAAAGCCTGTGGAACATAATGTTGTGGTCTGCGAACCCGACATGAAAGTTAGAGATAGCAGCCAACAGAACTTTGACCGTGGAAGAAGAGGAGCCCGCGTGAAAGATTTCCGCTAAGAAATCCAAAACCGCTTGTATTGGAGCAGTAAAGGGATCAATATTTTTAGCTTTTGCCCAACAAGAAAAGCGTTTCCATTTGCTAGTATAAATCCTCCTAGTGGAGGATTTTAGGGAAGCTACTATGATGTCTCTAACAGGATTAGAGATCATAGGAAGCCTGGCTAAGGAAGGAAGTGGAGCAACCATGCTGTGAGGTTGAGAGAAGGGATAGAACGGTGCAGCTGACCCGATTGGTGAATCAGAAGGTCTGGCAATGGGTCCAGATGCCACGGCTGCACCAAAAGGTGACGATGGAGGAACGGAAACCAAATTTGTCGAGGCCAATAAGGAGCAATGAGAATCATTTTGGCTCTCAAAACGGTGGCTTTCTGGATTACTTGTGGAATCAGCGGAAAGGGAGGAAAGGCATAAAGAAGTCCCTGGGGTCAATCCTGGGTCAGAGCGTCTCTGGGGGGATGGCCTGGTAGTGGGAAGAGAGAGAAGAATTCTGGGCATTTGCTGTTTTGGGGAGTAGCAAAAAGATCGCAACATGGGCGGCCCCATTCTAGAAAAATCTCCTCCACTATAGATTGTTTGAGAGACCACTCGTGAGGCATGAGAATAGCTCTGCTCAATCTGTCCGCTAAAATGTTGGTTTTCCCAGGGATATGCATTGCTACCAGAAACCGCTGAGAGGAGATCGCCCATTGCCAAAGTCTGAGCGCTTCTCGACACAAGGGGTAGGACTTGGTTCCGCCCTGTTTGTTGATATACCATACTACAGACATGTTTGTCTGTGTGGACTGCAATTGTCCCCAAGGGAAGAAAGTCGTTGAGGGCTTGCAACGTTAAAAGCACTGCTCTCATCTCTAGGACATTTATGTGCAGGTGGTATTCGAACAGTTGCCACGTCCCATGAATCATCCTGCCCTGATAATGACCCCCCCCACCCGATCAGGGAGGCGTCCATAGTGACAGTGGCTACCGGGGCTGGGGGTACAAAGGGTCTGCCTTGGTGAATCTGAGGAGAAGTAATCCACCCTGAAAGATGATTCTTGCAAATCTGTGTCACCAAAATTTGGTGACGCATCGGAAGTTGTTGGTAAGACCACTGAGTGAACAACATCCACTGAAGCAGGCGCATATAGAAGCGGGCCAGGGGAAGAAGGGTAATGGCCACAGCCATGAGGCCCAACACCTTTAGAACCATTCTGGCCTGTACTTTCTTGCTGGCTAGAATGATCCTCACGTGACTTTAAATGTCTGAAATTCTTTGTTCTGTGAGGGTAGCTGACATCCGAACAGTGTTTAAGTTTGCGCCTATGAAAGTAATAGACTGGCAGGGCAATAAGGAGGATTTTTCGTAGTTGATTGAAATTCCCAATTGAGTGCAAAGATTTATTGTGTAATCCCTGGCTTGAAGAAGTTGATGCCTGGTGGTGGCTGAAAGGAGCCAGTCGTCTAGATATGGAAACACCTGGAATCCTTGATGTCTCAGGTGAGCCGTGACCACTGCCATACATTTGGTGAACACTCTGGGGGCTGTAGTGAGACCAAAGGGCAGGGCTCTGAATTGGAAGTGACTAGACCCCAGCCGAAAGCGGAGAAACCTTCTGGAGCGCCTGTGAATTTTTATGTGATAGTACGCATCCTGAAGATCTATTGAGCACATCCAGTTGTCCTTCTCTAGGAAGGGCAGAATTGACTGAAGTGTGACCATTCGGAATCTTGTCTTTCTCACAGACTTGTTGAGTCTGCTGAGATCCAATATTGGTCTCTGGTCTCCCGTCTTTTTGGGGACCAAAAAGAACCTTGAGTAGATTCCGGGCTCTGAATGGTCTGTTGTAACTGGCTGAATGGCTCTTTTTTGTAGAAGTTTGAATACTTCTAACTCTGCAATTTCCCTAAGACCGGGTGGTACATCTGGAGTGAGAAAAGGGACTTTCCTCGAAAGGAATTTTGTAACCCTCGGATATGATCGACTGTACCCATCTGTCTTGAGTGAGGGAACGCCAGGCTTCTGGGTACAGCGATAGTCTTCCCCCGACTGCCTCCAAGGATGGACAGTCGGGCAACATCTCAGGGATGCTGAAAGGGCTTGTCAGAGAGAGGCTCTCTGCTTCCCTGGTTTTGTGGACCCCCTCTGCCTCTAGAGCGGCGTCTGTTATTGTTACCCCCTCTGCCTCTAGGGGTAAACGGACCACGTGGATCCGGTGTGACTCCTTGGGATTTGCGGAACCACATTTTGCCACCCTTCTGTCCTTTAGGGTAAGGTCTAGAAGGGGTGGAAAATCGGACCCCTACGGCAGAAAGAGTCTTGCCGTCCTGCTCACACCTGGTCAATGTTTCCTTCACTTGAGGGCCAAACAAAGCTGACCCATCAAAGGGAGAGTTTGTGAAGGACGCCTTAAAGGGATCTGCAAAATTACAGAGCCGCATCCAGGCTTGGCGTCTAAGAGCCACACCTGTACCTGCGGCCCTACTCGCTCCATCTGCTGCATATGATATCAGTTGCATGGAGGAGTTAGCAATAGAATTAAGGGTTCCTAGCTGCGAAGCAATTTTTTCTTGAGCCCCTGCAGCTGTGGGATCCTGTACTACTTCACCTAGCTCCTTAAGGATGTCCCTTTGGAGTCTGGTGAAGTGACATAAGTAGTTCAGCGAGCGCATAGCAAAGGTCGCTGAAGAAAACATCCGCTAACCATACCTGTCCAAGGTCCTAGAGTCCTTATTAGGAGGATGGACAGGTACGGAAGGATCTGCAAGTTCCTTCTTAGTGGCAGCCACCACCACCATGGCATCAGCAGGGACACCTTTCGTAAGGAATTGCTTGTCCGAAGGGGCAGTAATAAATTTAGAAGGCCTCCTAGGAACTGGCTCTACAGAGTCAGGAGCAGCCCACGCCTTTCGAGCAATAACCTGCATAAGGGGGTCGAAAGGCGGAGACACCCAGGAGGTGGAAGGCCGAGATCCAAACGCCTCCAGGTATATCGACTCATCCTCAGAGGGATTATTGGAGGGCCAGTTTCCCCTCTGTTTAAGGAGTTCTAGGATGTCTGAAAATGAGACATCCTCAGAGGGGGATCTTGGGGATCTCTCCGACTCATCTAAGTCGGTATCTGAAGTGATAGACTTGGGGGAGTCTACGTGTTTCCTCTTACAAGTCCTCTTGCGCGGAGGATCCCCTGACTGATCAGGAGAATCCTCGGAAGAGGGGGTTCTTCCCAGTGGGGAAACCTGCGGCGGAGGATCTCTGGGTCCGGGAGCAAGAGAGATGGCAGAGATATCGACAGGCACCGTAGAGGGAGGAGCTAAGGGAACAGACTGCTGGCGGAGTCCAGTGGCCAGCACACTCTTCATCACCTCGAAGGCTCCCCTCCCAGGGAGGTCCGAGAGAACCCGTTCCGAAGAAACCGGAACTCCAGGGCCCACTGAAAGGGAAGGCTCCGAGGCAGATGTCGGGGCCGAGCTCACCAAGGCCGAGGCTCCAAGGGGAAGAGTGGGGTTGGACAAGGGTCCGATGCCACTCACCCCCTCAGAGGAGACCAGGGAAGCCCGACCACCAAATCCCTCTAAGGAAGGTCTCGAACAGGAGATAAGAGTAGAGGCTGAGGGAGCAGAAGGGGGTGGTATCTGTCCCTCAGCCATAGCAGAAACTATTCCCGAAGACTCCAGCTCCAAACTCTGAGGAGTCGAAGGAGGAACTGCAAGGGGGTGTGAACTAATAGTCGTCTGTTGAGACGGACTATGTAGCATCTGGGCCAGTGCCTGTGATTTTAGTAATCTACTGACCACCCTCTCTAAATCATGGTCAGAAAGCCTGGATGACCTAGATGATCGGCTCCGATGGCTCCGTTCCGAGAGGAGAGGTGAGGCCGGAGCCGAGAGTATCGGCTCCAAGGAAGGGGACCTGGACCTCTTCCTCCAAGGAACCATCGGAGCCGACGAAACCATGGATGCAGTCGGAGCCAAAGACTTTTCGGCACAGACAGAAGGTCTCGATACATCGGCTCCGGCCGGAGCTGATACAGACTTAAAGGTAAGGGTGTCGGAGCCGGTCGGCGCCGACACCGAAGCCTGAGCCACATGGTGGTCGGAACCGATCGGAGACGACACCGATGTGACCGCACCAGTATCGGCACCGATAGCCATCGGTGCCGAAGGTTTGTGCAAACCAGGATCGGCTCCAGCCAGAGCCGATCTCGACTCTGAAAGAGTCGGAACTGAGGCCGCAGGCTTAGACACAGAAGCCTGGGCCTTGGAAGACTTGGAAGTCTTACTCGGAGCCGACTTAGCCGGAGAGCCCTCCGGTTTAAGTAGGCCCCTCAAAATCAATTTGTTTCTCCTCTCCTGCAGGACTCTCTGGCTAAAGGAATGACAAATTGCACAGGAGTCCTGCAGGTGGAGAGGTCCCAGGCAGTATAAGCAAGAAGTGTGACCGTCTGTCAGAGACATCTTCTGACAGCACGAGTCACACTTCTTAAAGCCTGAGACCCTTTCCTTGGACATGGTTGCAAAAACACACACAACACAGTCCCAAGAACCAGTTATCCCAAAAATACTAAGATAACTAACCTCTCACACACACACACACACACCCTAACAAGGGGGGGATGGGAGGGGAGAAGGCCTGACTAAAAAAATTAAGGAGTGAGGGAAATTCTAGTCAGAAAGGGACTTAATCTAAACTAAAAACGTTAAATATAAAGTTTTAAGGCAAAAAAGGGGCAACAATAGTATTATTTTAAACACTTACCAGGAGCTGGCAAAAGGAGGACCTCATCAGCGAAGCGGCAAACGAGATCTGGGTACTTACCGCCTTGCATCATGGGATATGGGGCTGCCTCGAGCTGGTAAAAGTGACTCTCGAGCTTAGCAAAGTGCCGAGTCGGAGCCGAGGATCGGCTCTGAACCCATCAAGCAAGAATGAAGGCGAGATTGACAACTTAACATCTATAATCTAGAAAAAACTAATTTTAAACATTTGGCTTGCTGATGTGAGAGACCTTGTACACCACATCCTTCTTGATCAGGTGGCAAACAATATCTAAATTATTTTGGTTGAACATAGGGAATTATGGGTATGGGGAATCATAGCCCTAGATTCACAGCTTCTAAAAGGTGCCACGGTTGGATCCAATCAAATCCTATAACCCAAAGGTTGAACTGAATAAAAAAATAGAAAAAGTACAGTTGTGCACCTACCATAAATGTAGATGTTCGAGTGTATTCACTGTTGCAGTCATTACTCTTGGGTTATCCTGCTGGCAGGCGACCCGCAGTCGGCCAGAATTCCAAAGTCTAGGTCCGGCGTCGGTTGCTATCGCCTCTTCCCTGACGTCAGTGTGCCAGGGGTATAAAAGATGCAACCGACGCCATTTTGTTCAGTTTTTCTTGCCCCAGATGTCAGGTGCCCCACGTAGGCTGAAAAATATATCAATAAGAAATGCATACACAAAAATAACATTTCCTTGATCTATAAGCAAATACACCAAAAAGGTTGTATAGGATAGAGAAGCGCAGATAAGTCCCAGCAAAGTGAAGGGGGAAGGTGGGTGGGTAACCTGGACTGCAACAGTGAATACACTCGAATATCTACATTTATGGTAGGTACACAACTGTACTATGTTCATCGTGTTTCACTGTTGCAGTCATTAGTCTTGGGTTGAATCCCAAAGCTGAGGAAGGCTGGC
This sequence comes from Protopterus annectens, assembly GCF_019279795.1. Lineage (NCBI taxonomy): Eukaryota > Metazoa > Chordata > Ceratodontiformes > Protopteridae > Protopterus > Protopterus annectens. The sequence continues at coordinate 432,983,341 of NC_056726.1, forward strand.
TGGGCTAAATAGGATTAGGAGAGGCTATGAGGCCCTGCAGAACTGCAGTGGCGAAGCCTGCTCTGGACTTAGAGTAGAGAGGCAAGTGGTAGTACTTTGTAAAGGTGTGCACTGAACTCCAAGTTGCAGCCTCTAAGATTTCTTTGGTTGGAACTCCCGAGGAAGGCTGCTGAAGTGGCTGCTGCCCTGGTGGAATGGGGCCTAATGCCCTTAGGCACTTGATTTGCCATGTTGAGAATAGCAGAAATGGATGCAATGGCCTATCCATTTAGAAATAATCTGTTTTGAGGTAGCCTTTCCTTGTGATCCTGCAGCATATGACACTAGAAGTTGCTCAGTCTTTCTGAAAGCTTTAGTTCTACCCAAGTAGAAACGTAACTGCCTGTGTATAACCAAATAATGCAGAATTTTCTCACCCTTGTTCTGTGGATTTGGGTAAAAGGTAGGTAAGTGAATGGTTTGATTGAGGGCTACACTGGACACCACCTTAGGCATATATGTAGGGTTTGTCCTCAGAGAAACCCTGTCTGGATGAAAAATGATGAAAGGTTCCACAGACATGAGTGCTTGTAACTCTGAGACTCGCCTTGCAGAAGTAATGGCTAGGAGCAGAGTTGTTTTCCAGGATAAGAATTTAATATCCACTGTTGATGCTGGCTCGAAAGGAGGTAGTGTGAGTTTTTCCAAAACAAAATTGAGGTCCCAGGCCGGAATTGGTGCTCTCCTTGGAGGCCTAATGTTTTTGGCCCCTCTGAGGTTCTGCCTTATTAAAGGATGAGAAAAAATAGGTGGTTCCATATTGTAATGGGCTGAAATGGCAGAGGCATGAATCTTAATTGATGAGAAAGAAATGCCTTTGTTTAGCATCTCAGTCAGGTATTGTAAAATCTGAGGAATGTTTGGAACAGTCATGGTAATGCCTTGTTCCTGGTTCCAAGCACAGAATCTCTTCCACTTTTCAGCATAAGACTTTCTGGTACTGGGCCTCCTGGCCTCCAAGATAACATCCATAACAGCTTTTGAAAGAGGAGTGTTCAGAACGGCTACATTATCCGCCATGCTGCCAGATTTAAGGTCCTGAGTTGGCTGTGCAGAATCTGATTGTTTTGTTGGGTCAGCAAGTGAAACGTTTGAGGAAATATCCATGCTGGACCTTGAGACAAGCTCTTCAGGATTGGGTACCAGCGCTGGCGTGGCCAGTCTGGTGCAGTTAGAATCATTTTTGGCTTCTCTTGTCTGACCTTTAGGAGTACTCTGGGAAGGAGAGGTAGTGGGGGGAAAGCATATGCGGTTAGGTTTTTCCAGCTGAATGATAGGGTGTCCACTTTCCATGCATGCTTGTGGTAAATCCTTGTGCAAAATCTCTGCAAATTGACAGTTGCGAGGGGAGGCAGATAGATCTATGTCTGGGCATCCCCATTTCCTTATTATCATCTTGAAGACTTGTGGATCCAGTTTCCATTTGTCGGGATCCATGAGGTTTCTGCTTAGTTCGTCTGCCAGAGTATTTGTTTTTCCTGGCAGGAATTGTGCTTGCAGGTGAACTTGAAAGGCCAATGCTGTGTCCCATAATGTCATTGCTTGGCTGCAGAGGGGGTAGGAATGAGTACCTCCCTGTTTGTTTATGTACCACATGACCGTAGTGCTGTCTGGCTTTATCAGTAAATGTCCTGGATGAAGCAGGTCCTTGAAAGTTGTCAGGGCATTTTGAACAGCTAGCATCTCTTTTTGATTGATGTGAAGATGCATCTGGTTTGCAGGCCATGTGCCCTGAATACATTTTCCTGCCATATGGACCCCCCCCCCCAGGCATAATCTGATGCATCCGTTGTCAGTGTTAGTCTGGCTGTGGGTAAGCTGAATGGCAGACCCTTGTTGTGGTGACAGGCTTCTGCCCACCATCGAAACTCCTGTTGTAGGCAGGGAATGTGTGCAATTACTGTCTCCAGGCTGTGGCAATGCTGAGTCCAAACACTTTTCAGGTACCACTGTAGTTTCCTCATATGCAGTCTGGTATATGGAATTAGTAGAATGCAGGATGCCATGAAACCCAAGGCCTGCAGGATTTTCCTTGCAGATAAGTGGGGTTTTGTTGCCAATTTCTTGAAGTAAGTAGTCAGTTGTTTTTGTTCGTCTGGCATGAGATAAGCCATCTGGGCAGTTGTATTTAAGCTTGCGCCCAGGAATATTATCTCTTGAGAGGGCACTAGTTTTGATTTCTTTTCATTTACTGTGTACCCTAGGCCAATTAGTAATCTTTTTACAAACACCAGATGCTTTAGAAGAGTGTCTTTGTTCTCTGCTTGAATTAGGCAATCGACCAAGTAAGGATAAATTTGAATTCCTTTTTGTCTGCAAAACGCAATTACTGGTGCCAGGCATTTTCTAAAGACCTTGGGTGTAGTAGATAAGCCAAAGGGCAGTGCAGAGAATTGGTAATGCATTAAGCCAGCTATGAATCTGAGGTATCTTCTGCAAGATGGTCTGATTGGGACATGCAGGTATGCCTCTTTTAGGTCTAAAGTTACTAGCCAAGCCCTCTTGCCCAGCATGGGCAGTAGCTGTTGAAGAGTCAACATCTTGAATTTTGGAACTTCCAGAAAAGAATTTAGTATAGACAGGTCCAGAATTGGTCTCCAGGTTTTGTCCTTCCTGGGTACTAGAAAAAGTCTGGAGTAAAATCCTTGCCCCTGCTCTTGTTGTGGTACTTGCTGAATGGCCCTCATGTCCATGAGGGCTGTAATTTGTTTTTGTGCCTCTGCCCATTGATTGTGTGGCAGGTCTGGCATGCCCTTTGATCTTGGTAGGGTGTGAAAATGGAACCTGTAGCCTTGGGACACTATGTTCACAACCCATTTGTCTTGGGTAATCATTTTCCAATTTGATGAAAAAAGTGCTTGTCTTCCCCCCCAAGGGGGGCTGTCAAAAGGAAATTGCTTGGAACTGGTAGAGGAAAGTCATTGGGACTGTTTCCTGTAAGGCTGTGATTGGTCTTCTCTGCTTTTGGAGGAAGGAGCACCCCATTGTTTAGGCCTGTAAGAGCCTTGGGGCTGAGATCTGCCTCTGGGACGCCTGTATCTGCCTCTTTGTGGTCTGTCAGAGACTGGAAAGGGCCAGTTCCTGCTAAACCTGGGTGGCTGTACCTGGAAGAAATCCTTGACTGTTTGCATGGATTTTGCTTTATCCTCGATTTTTTTCAACACCTCTTCTGCTTTAGTACCAAACAAAGTATCATGCTGTATTGGTGCATCTAATAATTTTGCTTTAACATGATCTGGCAGATTTTATTCCTTTAACCAAGCATGACTTCTAATAACATAATCTGTAACAGCGGCCCTGCAAGAGGCCTCCTGTGAATCATAACCACATTGCAAAGTATGCTTTCTCACTTGTTCAGTTGCATGCAATAAGTCCTGCAATTCCTTGTTCTCTGAACATTATTTGTCAACATTTTTTGTTTAAGTAGTGACATTAAATATTGCTGATATTTAAGCATATGAAATTGGCAATTTAAAGCCCTTATAGCCAGGGTGGCAGAAGTGTATACTTTTTCCCATCTGTCTAGAGCCCTAGAGGGGACAGGGTTTTTTGCAGTTGGAAGTCTTAACCCCCTTGGGACCCTAAGATATAGTTTCTGGGTCAGCAGCGGGGTTTTTATATAGGAATTTATAAGAATCCGGGACCCTGTAGTATCTGTCTGGCTTAGCAGGTGCAGGGGGTAAAAAGTCAGGGGATAGTCCGGACTCTGCAAACACATCATCTACAATGACTAAAACAGGAGGAATGGCAAGGAGTCTATGCTCAGGAAGAAGCAGGAAGTCTCTGAGCCTTTTCTTAGGCTCAGAATAATCTTGGCTCTACCAGTGGAAATGCTCCCTCATAGTGTCAGTGTTTCCCCAAAGGAATAATCCTCAGGAGGAGAGGCTGAAGGAATGGATTCTTCAGCATCACAATCCTCATAGGGAAGCATGGAGAAATCCTGTTCAGAAGAGGAATCAGAGGATATAGATACCTGATCAGAAGAATCATACTCTGTCTCTTGCCTAGGCCTCTTATCAGGAGGGGGATGGAAGCCCCTGATCAAAGTAGTTAGGTCTTCGGCCATTTTGAGCATCTGTTTTTTTAGGCATGGAAATCTGAATGGGAGAATGCTGTACTTGTTTCTTTGTCTTTAGAGCTGCTTTAGTATTTGCCTTTGAAGCTGAGGATGGCTTAATATATAGTTGAGTAGGTCTGAAGACAACCTCAGAAGCCGATGCCTGCTCAGCGGGGCTCCTGACCCATCTGAGGGATTGATTTCCGAGAGTCCAATACCTTGAGTATCCAGAGGCCCAGTCGGCTCCACGTGGGAGTCGGTAGCGGCCTGTGGCTCTGAGGTAGCGGGCGCCAGGGGCTGCGAAAGCGCATCACTGAGAACCGGCAACTGGCCTAGAAGAGGCTTCGTCGTTGGTTTTGGACCTCGGATGCCTATCCTTGTCCTTGCGTTTTTTTGTAAACTCCGGTTGTCGGCTGTTCCGCCGGCATTATATAATTAAATCTTCGGCCAAAGTAATGAAAACCAAAATCGAACTGACGCTTGATAGTGCGTTGGTTGAATCTAGCACAAAACCGACAGCTAGCAACGTTGTGATCAGGGCCTAGGCAAGGAATACAGTAAGAGTGAAAATCCTTATGAGGTATTTGCTTCCCACAAGAAATACAATTGTTAACTTTTTCTGACATCGGTCTGGAGCAAGAAAAAAGTTTCCCCAATGGGGTACTTAGCTTTAATGAAGACTTCGGTTCTGAAATTCAACTTTGAAAATCTCAGGAGTTGGCCGACCGGCACCTGCGAACTGCTTTTGCTTCGGGCACTGCGCGGCAAGAAAGACTGAAGAAAATGGCATTGGTTGCATCTTTTATACCCCTGGTGTACTGATGTCAGGGAAGAGGCGACAGCAACCGATGCCAGACCTAGACTTTGGAATTCTGGCCGACTGCGGGTCGCCTGCCAGCAGAATAACCCAAGAGTAATGACTGCAACAGTGAAACAAGATGAACATCATTAGTTGCATGGAGAAAGACAGCAGTTTCAGGGAGTTAGGAGACCGTTTTGAAGGTCACCACGGATACCAGATTTAGGAAAGGAAATTATGTATACAGGCATCAATTGCATGTTTCAAACTGCTATCAGTCTACTGAGCCTCTAGGTTTACAGGATTGCTGCTAGGACTATAAGATCATACTGTCAAAATACTTTTTGACAGAGTGGGATACCTGTAAGATTCCACTTACTTTTCACAGAGTTTGAATTCTCCCATTGGGAAGCGAAAGCGCCAGCCACCAGCATCCTCTTCAGAGTAGAATACCTTTTCCTTGTGTTTCTCAGACCTGATATGTTGCTGCCATTGTTTTCCACTGTTGCTGTTCTTTCCACACAACCAGCAGTGAAGTCCCATCTGTAACAAATGGGATCGTTTTTAAACATGTATTTTCTGCAAGCAGTGTGTCACAACATATATGCAGAATATCAATTTAACAAATATACCAAATCATTAAAAGGATGTGCATTTATGGCTGGGAGACTAGAAACACATAACAACTGTAGCAAACACCTTTTGCTCACCCCTAAGCTTATCTGAGGAAAATATTTTTTACAAACCACATCTACAAAAATAAGTTTTTCTTCATCTGATTGCTGAAAAAAAATGAAAAAGGGAAATCTACTGCAAATGACCACCTCTACCTAACAAACTTTATAGTAATTCACAGGACATAGGAGTCAAAGATATTAAAACTGAACAGAAGACTGATATTTCTGGAAGGCATAGAACTGCCCTAAGCTAAATGGATATTGTACCAGGACACTAACTTGTATCCAATAGGTACATGGTTTGCAATGTATGTATGCATTTCTCCTAACTTTACATCACCATTTCTGTGTGTGATTAAAACACATCTGACCTACAGTAGATGAAACATTATCACTTTACTTGTGTCACTAGCATTTATCACCACTTTACCTGTATTAACAACCAGACCTAGTTCAGACAGACCAGCCCTTAACATTATACAAACAGTAAACATCATACTACTCCTATTAACTTTACTTGATCATTCTCCCTAATGTTATATCTAACATAAAAAGACTAATGAAACACTTTGCTTTGCGTCTTTCGGCTTTTCCCATTTAGGGGTCGCCACAGCGTAACTCCAGTCCGCTAATGATTGGCAGTAGAGTTTTACGTGCTGGCTTGCCGGGCCTAACGCACAACCTTCAAAGAAGGAACGCCCATTCACGCATGTCGTCACACAGAAGACGCTCTAACTGAGAATTGAACGGGCAACGTCTAACTGTGAGGCGACAACGCTACCGCAGCACCACCACCGCAGTATACTAAATAAAATACAAAACAAAAATCTTCATATAAACTGTGATCTCAAACCTCCCTTTCACAAACTCTATAAAACACACAAAAATGACAATGCCTATCATAATAATAATAATAAAAACATTCCTTATGTAACACTTTAAATTGCAATAAAAACATGAAATAATACAAATAAAAAGAACTTATAAAATGCCTATAGAAAGTCACATAAAAATGGTGCCCATAGCATTCTTCAAACTGGAAAGAAATTCCTCCCTACCATGGAGAAAACGGAGTTAAAAAACAAAACAAAAAAAAAAACAAAAAAAAATGGAAAAAGTAAAAATTTCACCCCTTAAAGAAAAATATGGTGTGTGTGCATTTCTAATATCATTGAATTATAGGTTCATAGGTAGGTACTAGGCTATTGGCCCTAGGGCCTATACAAGCCTAGCCAAAAAGGTACCCTGGCTTTCGCCACCCAAGAAAATTATTTTCCTGTGCCCCTGTCAAGCAGAACCACAGAAGTGATCCCCGGGGTGAATTTCCTATTATCCATCCAATCATCAAGATTTTTCTTGAAGAGTGCTAATGAGGAGCTCTGTTTGACATAGATAGGTAGTCTGTTCCAGAGTATAGGAAGTCGCTGGGACAGGAATCTATCCCTCCAGCATGTTCTGTTTATTGTGGTGACAAGGTTTAGGTCCCTAGCTCGGAGGGATAGGTGGTATTACACAACACATGCCTTCTCAAATTTAGATGAACTTCTACATCTACCTGTGTTTGCCAAACCAATACCCAAAAGAGGTCTATATCTGGAGTTCCAAACCTGGCGTACTTCCCCAGTAATACTGTCCACCAAGTTCTTTGGATAACCCCTAGCGTAAAGCATACTGGCTAAACTAGTCAATTCTGTTGACACATCATGGGGATCTGAGATCATCCTAGCCACCTTATTAGTGTGTCCCTTAATCAAACTTTTCTTCTGTGTGTAAGGGTGGCAACTCGTATAGTACAAATATGAGTTAGAGAAGGTGTCTTTCCAGTATATGTTGGACTTAAAACCTTCTGTGTCATTCTAAAACTCATCCCCTGGCTGTTTATGTGGATAAATTAGTTAAAAATGTTATTTTGTGGAAGGGTACCAGTGATAGGCTGGATGAATTTGTGAAATACATTACTGGGACAACTGACTACTTTAAATTTACCCACCAGAGTCACCCTTCACAAATATGTTTTTTTAGATACATTGGTTTCTCACGACACAGAAAGTTTTAAGTTCAACATATACTGGAAAGACACCTTCTGTAACTCATATTTATACTGTACAAGTTGCCACTCTTACACACACAAGAAAAGTTTGATGAAGGGACAAGCTGTTGGGGTTGCTAGGATGACCTAAGATCCCCATGATGTGTCAAAAGAATTGGCTAGTTTAGCCAGTATGTTTTACACTAGGGGTTACCAAAGAACTTGGTGGACAGTATTATTGGGGAAGTACATCAGGGTTGGAACACCAAATATATACCTCTTTTGGTTATTGGTTTGGCAAACACGGGTAGATGTAGTAGTACATGTAAATTTGAGAAGGTGTGTGCTGTGGACTACCACCCACAATTCAATGATATTAGGAATGTAATAAAGAAAAACTGGTGTATTTTCGAAATCAATTCTGATATATACAATTTATTGGGTGACGAACCAATTTTTGTACATAAAACCGGTACTAAGTTCAAGAAACTCAGAGTAAAACAGGGTATAGTAAGATGAAGGTGGGCACTGTTCCTTGTGGTAGTTGTAGACAGTGTTCCTACATCTCACCAGTAATCGAAGTTGTTTTAAATAACACTATGCAATCTAAGGTTATGTTTCTAAAGGGTAATTACAACTCTACTAAAACAGTGCACCTCGCTAGGTGTGACAGTTGCATCAGTTTTTACACAGGTAAGACTGAATGGGCTCTTAAGACCAGGATTTATGAACATGTTAATGATATTAGGAAAGAGGAGACAAATGCCCTCTATAAACATTCCATTAAATGTGCTAATTTTACTAAGTTTTCTTTTGGCATTATTAATCAAGTTATGTTGGATCCTGGGGGGGGGGGGGGGTGACTGAAAGAACAGGTTACACAATAGGGAACTTTTCTGGCAGCTTATGCTAGCTGTCATGTTACCCTCAGGTTTAAATGATAGTAGCAACACACCAAACAGGTGAACCCTGAAGGCGAATTGCCGAGGTACCAGGTCGCTTATAATAAAGGAGAGTTGCTGGAAGAAGTATTGGCTGTTTGGTGTGTTGCTATTTGGTTTGTGCTTTTCACGTTGCTGTGTTTTTCTTTAAATGATAGTAGATCTATCACTCCAGTCCTCAAGACTAGGTCAAATTATAAATTTACAAAATATATACCAATCTCTGCATGACATCTAGTTTCATCCAGTTTTATTTTTTGAGCGATGAATACATATGAATTTTTCAAGGCACTTTTTAAGGTATTTTATTCTGTTTTTATACAGCGAGATATTTGAATATATCTGCTGAAATGTGTTATATTGTTTTAAATAATTTTGTCTTGCTGATTATGATATTACTAATTGAGCAGACCATTTAAGAAACCCAGGTATGTATTTGTATTCTGATGAAGTCCCTATTGTCGGGGGACGAAAGCATGCAATACTTTTTATTGCCTTCAATAAAGTATTTTTTGACCATTGGGACCCTCTTTCAGTGCATTTTTCTTTTTGGTTATCTGTTTCTTTTACGCACTGCAACTTTTGGAGTTTATAGGGTAATCATTAACTAAGCACTGCACCTTTTGGAGTTTATAGGGTTTGTTTGTGTATTTCGGCTTTTCCCGTTTAGGGGTCGCCACAGCGGAACTCCAGTTCGCTAATGATTGGCAGTAGATTTTTACGTGCTGGCTTGTCAGGCCTAACACACAACCTTCAACGAAGGAAGGCACCATTCACGCATGTCGCCACACAGAAGACACTCTGAGAATGGAATGGGCAACGTCTAACTGTGAGGTGACAACGCTACAGCAGCACCACCACCGCAGTCAGGGTAATCATTATTAACTACGCATTGCCGGGTACATGAAAGTAACCATGGTTAACAGCTACAAAAAGTTGTTGCTCTATATATCTCACACTGGGAAAAAGTTGAGCAGAGTTAGAGAAAAACAGCAGAGGCAAGCAGAAAATAAAAATAAAAGGTAATGAATAATTGAAAGAATATCATACAGTGGAACAGTTTAAGCAAGGTGAAAAATCCTGATATTCTGGCAACAGATTGACATGGAGAAGTTTAAATCAAGTGTTATCAATGAAGAAATCAATTTACTGGCTTTCTTACAAGAAAGAAGCATAACTATGTGAGGGTACTCATCATAAATTTAGATATTCAAATAGATAAATCACTGCTGCAGAATATTCAAAAGATTAATGAGAACAAATCCCAAGTGAAGTCAGTCATCCATCAACAATTACAGAACAGCTTTATGCCCGAATGGATATGAGGTTTCTTTTCATGCATTAGCTATATCTTCTTCTGTGTTGGTACAAAGGAGAAGGCTGTTGCAAAAGTAGTTAATGTTTCAAGATTAATGCCTACAGATAAAGGGTACCTGATACCAAACATCTAAAATGTAGGGGAGGTGTACGTATGCACTTATTCCTTTGCAAGAACTAATAAAAATGGTAGATTTGCACGATTAACCTAAATATCCCCATCATCATCATCATCACAGGAGTACCCTAACACAACTGCACTATGTTCCTCTTAGGAATCATTGTTGCAGGACATTCATATTAGAGTATCTGGTAGTACAGAGGGCCAAATCCTGTCCATGTGTGGACAGTTAAATAATGTACTGCACTAAACCTGAAGTGGTAAATCCCACCCTACTTCTGGGTAGGCTTTAAGTCTGTAGTTTTTACACAAATACTCTGAGCAAAACATTCATGATGAAGACCACAATGGTAGTAGCGGTCAAGTAGTGTATGCCCCAGTCTGAGCCATGAGAGTCTTTGCTAGCTTGTCACCATAGAGGATGATGCAGTTTGCCAGCTATTTGTTTGTTTTGTCACTGGCTAAACGAGTGTTTGGCATGAAAGCAATTAAAGAATCCAATAACAATGGTCAAAAGCAGAACCAACAAACAAATAGCCAAAAAACTTGTGTGTGAAACAAGTTAAGAACCAAATAAATACACAAGCAGTAAAATAGATACATGGTAAAGCACTTTCATCTTTAACGTAACAGACGTTTTCTGAACATCATTCATAACCACAGTGCACCAATAAATAACCTTTCCCTTCATCACATGACTTGCATCGCCAAAATAATCAACTGATGCCAATTTGCTATGCATATTTATCAGTTCACACAAATTCAGTAAAATAGCAAAAATTAAATTTGTATATTTAATTGGCTGCTGGCTTATTTCACGCAGATTTTTTTGGTTATGATAGAAATTAACAAATAGTCAGTTTGTCTAAAGTCCTTTATTTGGGTAAAACTTCAACTGTTTGTTTAAACTGATAAGGTTTATCATCTCTCCTTATTTTCACATTTTAGACCGAAAACTGGTAACTGGACATGTTTTAAATGCATTTACTGATAATTTTGAATGATAAAAAGACAACATGAAAACACAAACTAAAAAAAAAGAGGACAATGAAAAAAAAAGGAAAATAAGACAACCGCAAACTATCAAACAGCTAGCGCTAACACTATTACCTTAACTATATGTAAGTTAAATGTCAGAATAAAGATAAGTAAAACTTCTCCTAGATTCAATGAGTCAACTCTAACAAGGGAAAAAGAAAGAGAAAAAGGCAATTTGAAAAAAAAATGATTCTAATATCATTAGATAAAGAAATTAAAGGAAAGACAGGGTTAATGTACATTAAGTGAAAGAAGAGAAATAATAGATGATTTAAGACTTGTGTTAAAAATGTTTCTAATGAACATATTATAAAGCAAATAGTAAAAGGGACAAAGTAATATTACATTACAATCTTTAACAGGGTCTTCCAATTTTTCTAGCTGTTACTGTTGTCAGCTTTGCCCAAGTGATTTGTTAAGAATGTCATTGCTTTAAGATGCTTAAATGCTAAGTTTGCAAAAGTTAGTCTAATTTAAAGCTTGTAGGGTAGACCAATTTTGAGCAATGTGTAGTTTAAGTACAGAAAAACAGCTAATTAAAATGAATGTTATTTTTTGTTAAACTGTTGAAAAGGAAATATGTAAAATTGTAAATTGCCAAGGAATGGTATTTAAGTTTGGTATAATTTTCTGAACATTGGAGATTAGGGTTTTCCATAATTGTGCAGTATATTTAACAACTGAACAGTTTGATTTATGAATTTTTATTTGTTACGTGGATATGGCACTGGTCCACGCAGACTTTTTTTTTTTTTTTTTTTTTTTTTTTTTAGAGTTACCATGGGAACTATCTGGTTAATTTACTTCTTCAGGCAAATGGAAACTGAAGGAATTAAACTCACTGGATCACAGGAAGCAGCTTGTTAGTACATCATATCCTAAATTCTCTGCACTGCCAAACTGATTAAAACCCAGTTCAGAGACCATCTTTTATAAAGGTTGAATTCATCTTCTAAGATATCCACTTCCTGTGGAAGATGCTTGCTTCCTTTACATTCACAGAAGTTCAAGCAGCATTTTGGTTGATGTAGCAGCTACGTGGAAAAGTTGCTTCTAGGATAAAGAATTCAATTGTAGTTGCAGGTACAAACAGAAGCAGCAGTAGCTTGTATATACCAAAATTCAGTACCAGCCAATGGAAACACAGCATTTAAGTGGCCAGCATTAAAAGGTTTCTTTCTAGAGCTGTTAAACTGCCAATTTAGTAGAAAAAATGATCCCCTAGAGTGTAAGCATTCATGACTCACAGATGCAGCTTTATAGAAAATTAAGACTGACCTTGTTTAACTAGTTGAGAAAAGTACTGTGACATTTAAAGAACAAAACAAGAGGTAGTGATGGTGCCCTCAGTTGAGATAAGGACTATATAAAGGCAATGACTGATAATCCTCCCTCTCCTCCAGCTAAAAAGGGTATTATTTATAGGCATTTAGCTTAAAACTGCTCATATTTCGAAAGTAATGACTGAATAATGCAAAATCTCTTGCAAGATCAGCTCATGTTAAGGAAAAAGCATATTAAGTTCATCAGTAGTTGTGGAGCAGAACGGGGGGGGGGGGGTGGCTTCACTGCTGATCAAACTGGGGATAATTACTCAAAATGTGAGAACATGGCTAATCAGCTACATAAAATGCAGTTGGGATCACGAAATAATCAACTACATAAAATAATGGTGGAATTACAGAATATTAATATCAATTTGCTTTATTATGTGCAGAGAAAAGACAAACAGAGAAAGAGCAATAATTCATCAGTAGTTGTGCAGCACAAGCAAGGGGGAATCATGTGGTTTCAGAAATGGAAAATGTGACTATAGCTCACTCTGACAAGCTGTCAGTAATGGGTGTGGATGTTAAAGATAATTAACTGCAGCAGAAGATAAGATTACATTCCTGGAAGCCTGGCTATCTGGTACAGAAAGACTGTGGTGTACATACAGCTGATTATATTTATGGGAAGTGTATATAGGTTCATAGGATGATACTAGGTTATTAGCCTGGAGGCCCTTATAACCCTAGCCAAGAATTTGGCGCATGTTCCCTCAAAAAAGTCAGCACCTGTTTCCCCTGTCCAGCAGTAACACAGATGGGATCCCAGTGGTGTATTTTCTGTTTCCCATCCAGTCATCCCGGTTCCACTTAAAGAGGGCTAGAGGGGTACTCTGCTTGACATGGAGAGAGAGTCTATTCCACAGATGGAGTTTTTGGGACACAAATCTATCCTGCCAACAAGTTTTATTAATGTTACAGACCAGGTTAAGGCCTTGCATGTTGGTTGTGCAAGTGGAGTTTGACTTACAGATATGCAGCAACTCCATCAAGGCTGGGTCTGATATGGCCTTGTATGCCAGACAGAGGTCACCTTTGAGCAGTCTCTATGAGACTGAGTACATAGGTACAATGATTACAGCAAACATACATAGGGTTTTACAGATCTCTAAAGGCAGATACATCAGTTTTTCTTTAAATCCTTGTAATAAATATACATACAGGGTAGAGATGTTGGACCTCCGCCTATCTTTTAGACCACACATCTGTGACTCTATAGTTAAAGCTGCATGGGGGACTGCAAATAAATACTGATGTTTTACTAAGTTACATGAAAGGAACTGTACTTTTGGGAGGGGATTTTCAGTAAGTATGAAATAACGACAACACAAGGACAATTAAACCCCCTACAAACTCCACTACACCTAAAGTTTCGAAAAAAAAAGAATATAATAAGTTAAATTAATACATTCAAATAGAAGAATTCAAGTTCAAGAAAACTCATTGGGATACTTCATAATCTTACATGTATGGAAAATTACACATTGGATTCAAAACAAATGCAAAGAATGCAACAGAGCTGACAGACAATACTGCAAAAATAGATCCTGCCAAAAAAAGTGCTAAAAAAGAGAAAAAATAGACATAGTGAATGGCCTAAATAATAAATAAAAAAAAAAATACTTGATCATAAAAAGGAAATATTACTGGGAAATAGAAACTTACCTCATACAATATTAATCTCGGATTACATCAACTGACCAGTAGGTCAAAAATAACAGTACTGATCTGGTTACATTCTTTTAAAAAGTGTTTAAAGAATAACAGAGATAAAACACACAAAAGATATACTTAAGGAATTTAGAAGATATGATGAAAAGAAATCCATGAAAGAAATTAAATGCAACCAGAAAATCAACAAATACAATCCTTTTTGGACAACAATATACATAAAACGTCATCTGTGGATGATAAAGACCTATTGACAGAACAGATTAGTTTAGAAATTATGCATAAAAACAGGGAAAATACAGTTGAATAAAACTCTAGGGGTAGGTGGATTAATTCTGGAAGTGTATTTCACAAACAAAGAAACTCTTAAAGAGAAAATGTTCCAGGCAAGAGTTTAAACGTTACTGCGAACTAACGCTGTTCAAATAACAACAGATGTATATACTAAGATTCAAGATAAAATAATATCCTAAGATCCTGGAGATATACCATAACACCAATATTAAAAGTAGATAAAGATCCTATATCACTGAGCATCGTATTGTCCAATCACATTGTTAAATGGTAAATTATATGATGTTCACTTACTTACATGCTGACGAAGTAAGAAATACAATTTAACACTTGACACAATGTTGATAACCGTGACCAACAGAAAAGTCGAAAACAATATAAAAAGAACACTACTAAGAGGATATGCAAGAACTAGAATGAAGAGATGAAAATCTTAAGCTTAGACATAGAAAAAGCTTTCAATACCATAACCTCATGTTATGTTGTTAAAAATGATCGGTCTCCCAAGCATTCACAAAATGTTTGCGCTCTCTTTATAATGATAATAAAGCATATGTTAAATTAGGCCCTTATCGCAAAACTACTAAATACTGAAAGATCACTAGATAAGGATGTTCACTGTTGCCCATACTTTTCTCTCAGCTATGGACTCATTGGATAATGGTATCACAAATTATACACATGTAATGGGTTTAAGATAAACAATTAATATACATCAAAGATACTACTCTTTGCAGATGATATTTTATTAACACTTACCGATATAGAATCTTCCTTTAAAGAAGCACAGAATAAAATTAAAAAAAAAACTTTAGTGATATTTTCTGACTGAAATTTAATAGTAATAAAACAAAAGGTACAATTATTAACCCAAAAGCAAACTATTCAAAAAATTCTAAGGAAAAATATAACACAGAAATTGATGAAAAAAGCATTACATAGAAAAACCATAGCATTAACTATAGAAAAAAAATAACAGAAATAAACAAATAAAATAATACAGGAACTAAATTAAACAGTCAGACGAAGCAAAAACATTTACATCTGAAGATATCTTATTAGTGATTAAATTATATTAATATCAAAAATCTTATATTTTATTCAACTCTTAGCTTTATCTCCCCCTAAAGCTCAGATTAAGAAAATAGAAAGAATAACAATAACCCTTCTTGTGGTATCCTAGTAAGAACAGTCAACAAAAACAACATATTGAAACATGGAATAATGGAGGGCTAGGATTCCAGGATGTAGGCTCATAGGTAGTTACTAGGCATGTACTCCAGAAGACCATTAAGAAGCCTAGCCCAAATTCCCAATGATCCCAAATGTACTGCCTGGTTAGGTAACTTACTTGAGGTCAACTAGTGGTCAAATAAAGCCTGAGGGAATCTAACCTGTACCACAGGAAGTAACTCATTATCAGCTAGACAGTATAATGCTATGTTGTAACTTCTAGTTTTACAACTATATTTTTATTGGCCAAATGGGTTAAATGGGAAGAAAAACTACATTTACAAATGTGTAATGTTAATAAATAAATAAATTAATTAACAAGCTTAAGTGAAATTCAATACATTTTGGCTATTAATATCAGACTTCTTTTAATATAATATAACCAATATGACTTCAAATATCTTTTAAATCTTTTTATTGGCCAAATGGGATTAATGGGAGGAAAAACTACATTTACAAATGTGTAATGTTAATAAATAAATAAATAAATAACAAGCTTAAGTGAAATTCAATACATTTTGATTATTAATATCAGACTTCTTTTAATATAATATAACCAATCTGACTTCAAATATCTTTAAAATGCGCCATTGACTATTAAAAACTATACATGCAAACATATCAACTTAAAAAGTTGGTTATTCTCTATACTTCTACTGGGGAGTGAATACAGGTTTATTAGATACAGCAAATGAAAATACGTTGTCATATATGAGAGACATTCTTAGTTTTTTATAACTGTATGGAAAAATGAAATGTTAAAATAATTGAGAAAATAATACAGCAATACAATAAATCAAGGGAAAGTTGGTTAACTGTACAAGCCACTAGAGGATATATATTTAATGGAACTCAAAGCTTTTCAGAGCCTATCTTAAAATAATACCCACATTTATTAGAGTACATATAAACTTATTCAGTCAGTAATAATACATTTTATATTATTTTTCAGCAGACAATTATGGGACGCATACATAAAAATGGAATTTAGTTTAAAAGAAAAAAACATTAATGATGAGATCTAGTAATTGTACTACATCATCATCATTTTGAAGAACATATCACATGGCCATTCTTAAAGAGAGCATTTTATACTCTGAATAAAACAGTTAGAATCACAAAAAATAAAAGTGATTATATATGCTGCAAATGTAAATAAATTGTAGATGTAGACTGGGAACATATGTTGCTACTGACAGACAAGTTTTAGTTTACAGAAATAATCACTTTATACAATATTATAATACCAACAGGTGTAACTGGTAATAATCATTCCCTTTTTATACAATGTTAGCTATAGAAAGAAAAATAAGAAAATGGTTTAAAGAAACATAACTTAAACTTATAGAATTTCTGTTTCCACTTAAGGAAGTCCATTTTAATGAAATTAGACTAATAAATAGGGGAAAATAAATTAATCATATTAAAATAAAATAAATATTAATAATTCAAATTCTGGCCAAAAATAACAGAAGTATTAGAAATATATAATAATGGTGCCACATCAAACGAATGAATGAAAAACAGCATGATTTATATACATAAATATGTCTATGGAGAACAACTATATATTGCAAATCATTTAGTAGTTCAACAGTATAATTATTTTATGTAAAATTATTGCATTACAATCTTATACAAGAATTGCAGAAAGTACAATGAATTTACTTCCAAACATATATATATAATTTATTTTTTGTTGCTTTTGATATTTAAACTAACAAAATATTTTGTAGAAATGCTGGAGGGAAAAAATTGAGACAATTTGGAGGGTATACTTGTACTTATGTGAGGGAGAATAGCTTCAGGAGAATACCAAGGAGAGCTGTAAAGAGTGGGAAGAAAGCATACTGCAAACACTGGATGAAGCAACAAAGTGAAATAGATAGGTAGGTTTGATTTAGTTCATCTTTTGAGAACTAAAACTTTTGGGAAATTACTACAAATGAGAAGAAATTTCAGAACTACAAACATACGTCAAAAGCTCAAGACAAGTCAATCACAGGACTTCTAAGATGGCTGCACATTGATTAACAGCTTAACTCTAGCTCTGCTAGTGTGAAAACAGACACAATAGAGAAGGTCAGTAGACTTTTGGGTTCATGGGTAAATTTCAGTAACTGATTAATAAATGTACTGCATGGATGGAAGGAAAAAAAAGAAATACAGAGCACCCGGAAAAAAATCAGCTACAAAAAGTGAGGAAAAAACACTGACTAGGGAAAGTTTTGCAGCTGTTCAACAAAAAGCAATGCAACCTCTAGACATGACTTCCAGTAACCTAGAGGAAGACGTAAGACAACTGCACACAGACCTAGTTAAAATAAATGAAACACTGATGGGAGTATATCAACACAAACAACAAAAGGCTGGAAAAATGGAAGAAGCTTTAAACAGATACTCAGATGAGGTGATAAAGCTGCAAAAATCAAAGGGTGAAATAAAGAAAAGGCTGGCTGACTATGAGACTGCTTAGGAAGAGACGTTTAAAAAAATAAGAGAATTAGAGGACAGAGCATGTAGAGAAAACCTGAGATTTTCAGCTATACCAGAGAAGCTGGAAGGAACAGACAGCATTAATTTTATAAAAGCATAAATAAGCAACTGAACTGGTATTCTACAGCAGGAGTTGTTAGTTGATACGGCACATCATGTGCATCCTCCAAACCTGGCTATGAGAAAGCAACATAGACCTTTACTAGTAAAGATGCAATCCTACCAGCAGGAGGAGTTGGAGCCTGACAAAACTGGGGCAGGACAACAAAATACTAAAAGTGAGATACAGCAGAGTGTTTGTGGAAAATAATTACTCATTGTACACCAGGAAGAAGAGGAGTAAACTCATTCATTCCACTATTCAGGGAATGTCTAAAAGCAGGTGTGAGATTCAAACTGCTGTACCCAGCTGTCAAAGGTATTTTTCCCTGGAGGGACAAAATCATTTTTTGGTGAAGTACATGCTAAGAAGTAAATATAAAAAAGTTTGTCCAACAAAATGTGAGCCATGACACAGAGAGAGATGCTGCTTCTTGTTCTTCTGGTAATAAAGACAACAGAGAGACTTGTACCTGCCTTTTCCACTGTTTCAATGGAAAATGTCGGAGAGAAGGAAGGGAGCATGACAGTTCTGTAGAAGAATCAAGAGTATGTTGGAAATGAAGCAGAGACAGGATTTTGGAGATGAACAGTAATAAAACCAGTAACAATGTGAGATTACAATCCAATAATTATATTTGTGAAATATGGCAGCAAGAAAATCTGGAAATATTGCACTTTTTCAGAATTTGTTGGACTTGTGGGGGACTCAAGTATATGCCCTACTTCATGTCATTAATGTTCAGAGAAATGCTTTGGGAAGGGGAACAGAGGGGAGAAAGTTAACTGTAAGTAAATAAAATATTTTTCTTCATAGTACTATTTTTGTGGTGTATGGTTTTCTTTGCATGAAAGTTTTCTCAATTATTTTAAGTGTAATGGGGATTATAAATAGGTGCTGCTGTTCTTTTTTTTTCATTTCTTTCTCCCTTCTCTCTTTCTTCTTGTTCAGAAATGTAGACACTGCAAAGTAACAAAAAAAAAAGCCTGGTTAAAAAAGCATGACAAAAGAAAAAAATAGTGTGCTTTTGTTCATTCTTGAATAGGGGAATGACTGGATTAAGGACCTTAGATTGATTTACTAACAATGTTTAAGAGAAAGGAAGTGGAAAGTGAAAAAGAAGTCTGAATATCACAGATGAGAGTCGATTATCCGAACTAATTGGGACCAAGGGTAGTTCAGATAATCAAACTGTTTGGATAATCAAACATACACTGAACTGGAGAAAAAGACTTCTAAAATCTTGTTTTTTCTGCACTCAGGGAATACACTTATCAGCCATTCAGCAATTCCAGTGAATAATACAGAATATTTTTCTCACACAAGCAGGCTACAAGTTAAAAAAAAACATGTACAAGCTAATATGTGTAATGTTTACATATTCAACCTTTATGATTTTCTTGATCTTATGACACTTTTTAAAAACTGTTTTAGTTTGTTAGTTGGGATATTTTGTAGACACCCTTAGGTTTATGGATATCAGTTGGGTATGACTACCCTGTGTTTCCAAAAGTCAAACATTCCTCTTATGCTGTGCTGATGATGTCATAAGAAGGCAGAAACATTCATGTCCACAGCTAGAGGGGTTTGGCTTTATTGGCCTGAAAGTGTCCATAAAAAGACTTAAAAGTAAAAGAAAAAAGTCATGGACATTCAGAACTGCATTTAGCTGAAACACGTGATATCCTTAAGGGATAATTTACATATATCCCATGTTTATTTATTTATTTAATTTTACATTTGTTGACTGGGCTAGTCCAGCTGGATATATGTCCATTTTCAGCAGAGGCCCGGAGAGAAAAGATCCTCAAAAACACAGTAAAATTTATATAAAATGACAGTTTTCAACAGCTGCAGGTACAATACATACTTAAGCAATTCTTTGCATGACAGGTTTTACAGATGTGGGTACATTAAATATATAAGCAATAATTTTCACTTCAAAACATTTCTGCTTACAGAATCGTATTACTTATAACATTTGGTTAGTTATAGGGAGATATTGATAAAGACATTTGATTAATATATAAATCCCATTTTCTTTATGATTCAAGAGGTTTAAGGTATCACACAGTGGAAATTCTGGAACTGTGGGAACAATACCTACAGGGGAAGAATGAGGTTTAAAAGAAGGTAGGACTTAAATGAACTATGTAATGTTTGACTGAAAATAACAGGGGAGATTACAAGTGACGTACAAGGTTTGCAACTGGGAGTGTGTCAGTATGGTTTGTTACGTAAAATGCGTGCAACTAGGATTGTGTCGGTGTGGTTTGTTTTCATAGAATGTTTGATTGCCTATCTCATAAGTGATGGCTTAATAAAGATGTTTCTGTTTAAAAAAAAAAGGGCAGGAAGTAAACAATTTATATAATGTTGGTTAGGTTATATGACATATAGCAATATATGTGAAGTATAAAGTTTGTAAAAGTGGACTTGTTAAAGCAGTTTGATTACATTTATGTAAATGTAAAATTGCATATATCACAAGTGATAATTCAATAAAGGTGTTTAAAAAATAAAATACAAAAACACAAGTTAATCACAGAAATAAAAAGGTGAATGCAAAAGTTAAATAACTGAAAAAGATAAGATAGAAAAATCACTGCAATATAATGAGGATCAAGTCAAACGGTTATTTAAACATAAGGATATTGAGGTCACACTAGTCAGTCAAAAATATCTGGGCCTTATGCTAGGCAGACGGTAGAAAGGATGGCACAGGTACATAAGACAGCAACATTTGAGGAGAATTTTCTGTACACCTGTGGACATACTGAACTGTTTTTTTTTTTTTTTTTTTTTTTACTGAGTAATACAGATGGCTGCATCAGAAAAGCATAGGAAAGGGTCAAGGAATCAAGAAGATGAAGCCTATTTGGGTCTTTGGGCCGTAGAAGTTAGTTGCAGTCCTGGTCGCACTTTTAACAAACGACGTGACAAAGGAGGAGCTGGAGTTAATAAAAGGGCAAAAAAATAGAAAACCACTTGTACCAGATAGTAAACAGAAGAGCAGAAGTCTTTTGAAGAGGTTTTAAGGAGTTAGATAATAATGTTATGACCACTAGCCATACCAGAGTCATAAAAGGAAGCTATTTTCAAAGCTGCAATGAAATTCATGAAAGTTACATACAGGTAGGATCTTACAGGCAATCTCTACATTGAATCACAATTATAAATCATTTATAGCATTACTGGCTAAATGTTTAGCAAATATGCTCCCTATGCTTATATAACATGAACAGACTTAGCTGGTCTCTGGTAGAACAACTTTTGACAATTTGATAAAAACTTATTTGGTAACAGAGGATGTAATCAGATAGCTATGCCATTACTGGTAGCTATTACGGATGCAGAAAAAGCATATGGTCATGAAAAGTGGACTTTTCTTTTTGCTGTTTTAAGGCATAAAGGATTTCCACTAACAGTTTACTGAGTTAGTGATGGCATGTATAGGGATGCTAAGGCAGGGATGAAAGTAGGCATAAGTGTTTAAGTGGTGCTGGGAAAATGCAGACTTACAAACGGTACACATTCTGTCTCCCTATTTATATTATATTAGGGACCACAGGCCAAGAGATTGAATCTGCTTTCAAATGGTACAAAGTAGGAGATAAGTTCTCTACGATTTACAAGTTCATTATATGCAGATAGATATAAGGATAGATGAAAAAATAAGTTATGTTCTTACCATAACGTTCCATGTGAATTGTTCATCTCGCCTTTGTTCTTACACACGGGTTCGGAGCCGATCCTCGGCTCCGAGTTGACCACATCACCAGCTATGCATCTTCGAGAAAGCTCGAGGCACAGTGCTATCCCATGATCCTCCGGTGCTAATCCTCAGATCTAGTTTGCTAACACTCGAAGAACCCCACTAGTTACTGTGCCCTAGCACACAGAAATGCAACCACACTAATACTCTATAATAAAATATAGGAGAAAAGATGCCATACCTGAAGTACAGTAGGAAGCTCAAGAACACCCACATCTAGAGAAGACTGAACTTAGCTAAGTCGTGCCCGTTCTCACAGACCACAGGACGGGGGATGGAGGGGGGGAATGTAAGAACAAAGGCGAGATGAACAATTCACATGGAACGTTATGGTAAGAACATAACTTCTTTATGTGAAATTGTTCGATCTCGCCGTTTGTTCTTACACACGGGTAGCGTCCCTAGCTCCTTTATCCTGGGTGGCTCAAGGGAGAACATTCCTGAGAACAGTGGAACCAAACGTCGCCCTGTCTCTGGAGTTTTTATCTAATTTGTAGTGGGTAATAAAGGTATGTGGTTTCGCCCAGGTTGCCGCCGCACAAATGGTATCTAATGGTAAGCGAGCGGCATGGGCCAAGGAAGTAGCAACTGCCCTCGTAGAATGAGCTCTAGGATTAAAGGGGAGCTGTTGTTTCGATTCTGTATATACGAAATTTATACAGTCCGATAGCCATTTGGATAAAGTAACTTTCGCTACCGCTTCTCCCTTCTTTTGGTCAGCATAAGATACAAATAGTTGGTCTGATTTTCTGTATTCCTTAGTTCGGTCTAAGTAAAATCTCAGCTGCCTGTGGACGTCCAATTTGTGCAGCATGTATTCCAGCCTATTAGAGTGATTTTTGAAGAAGGTGGGTAAGCTCAATAGATTGATTAATATTCTGAAGTGAACAAATCTTTGGAAGGAAGGATGGATTGGTGCACAATGTTACTCTATCTGGGTGAAAAATCATGTATGGGGGCCGGACAGACAAAGCTTGCAACTCTGAAACTCTCCGAGCGGAAGTGATGGCAGCCAGAAAGAGCGTCTTCCATGATAAAAATTTGAGAAGAGTTGTGGCGGCTGGTTCGAATGGGGGCAACATGAGCCGTGATAACATCAGGTTAAGATTCCATGGGGCGATTGGATCATGAAAAGGGGGACGGAGGTAAAAAGTACCTTTCATAAAGGCTTTGCAAAGTCTGTGTGACATGAGAGAATTATCTCCTAGACCAACATGAAAATTTGATATAGCCGCCAGTTGTACCCTTATCGTGGAAGTGGAAGCTCCTTCCTGAAACAGTGTGGAAAGAAACTCTAGTATCTTGTGTACTGGAGCCCCAGATGGATCTATACCCTGTTGCGAGGCCCAGTACATAAAACGTTTCCATTTGCTATTGTATAGCTTCCTCGTGGATGGCTTATGGGAAGATACAATGATTTGTTGAACTGCAGGGGACAGTAAGTCTGACCTGGCTAAGATGGGAAGCGGAGCAGCCAAGTTGTCAGTTTTAGGGACTTGAGAGATGTGTGGGGAACTCCCGATGAATGCGTCAACAGGTCTGGCACTGGGTCCAGAATCCACGGTTCGTCCACCTGATGAGTTTGAAGAAAGGGAAACCAGATTTGTTGAGGGCAGAATGGGGTTATCAGAATTATGGTCCTTTCCAGACGTTTGGCTTTCTGCAAGAACATGGGGATTAACGGGACAGGGGGAAAAGCATAAAGGAGACCCGGGGGCCAATCGTGTACCAGTGCGTCCCTGGGGGCGGCCCCCAGATGGGGTAGTAGGGCAAAGTAGCTTCTGCATTTGGCATTCAATGGGGATGCAAATAGGTCGCAGCAAGGCTGGCCCCATCTGCAGAAAATCATTTCCGCTACTTGAGGTTTGAGGGACCACTAGTGGGGTAACAGGATGGCTCTGCTCAACCTGTCCGCAATCACGTTAGATGTCCCCGGGATGTGCATTGCTATCAGAAAGTGTCCGATGGACACAGCCCATTGCCAAATCCTGAGGGCCTCTCTGCACAATGGATAAGACCTGGTTCCCCCTTGTTTGTTTATGTACCAGACTACTGACATGTCGTCTGTCTGAACTGTCACTGTTCCCAGAGTCAAGGACTTGTGAAAGTGCTGCAATGCTAGAAACAATGCCCTCAGCTCTAGGACATTGATGTGCAGATTGTATTCCAAGTTGGACCACTGACCTTGAACTGTTCTTGCCTGAAAAAGCCCCCCCCCCCACCCTATAAGGGAAGCGTCCATGGTCACAGTCACTGTAGGACTGAGTAATACGAATGGTCAGCCTGTTGTTAGATCCTGACTGTGCATCCACCAAAGGAGATCCCGTTTGCAGGAGTTCGTGATTAGGATCTGGTGAGACAGTGGAAGCTGTCGGTACGACCACTGAGCGAAGAGCATCCACTGAAGAATCCTCATATGCATTCTGCCTAGGGGGACTACAATAGGAGCGGCTGCCATCATTCCTAGGACTCGTAAGATTTGTTGTGTAGGGACTTTCCTGCTCTGAAGAAGGATAGAAATCTGACTTCTGAGGGCTGATACTCTTGATGGGGGGAGATTGATTCGAGCCAGGGAAGTGTCTAAATCTGCCCCTATAAATGAGATATGCTGTGAGGGCGTTAGTGCAGACTTTCCAAAATTGATTGTTATGCCTAGAGAGGAGCAAAGGTTGATGGTGTAATCCCTGGCTTGCACAAGACGATACTCGGTGGTGGCGGAGAGGAGCCAGTCGCCTAGGTAAGGAAACACCCGGAATCCCATCTGTCTCAAGTGAGACGCTACTACTGTCATGCATTTGGTGAACACCTTGGGGGCTGTGGTGAGGCCAAAGGGCAGAGCACAAGACTGGAAGAGACTGGCTCCCAGCCAGAAGCGCAGATGATCTCTGGACGCTCTGGCCATCTTGATATGGTAGTACGCGTCCTTGAGATCTATAGAGCACATCCAGTCACCCTCCTGTAGGAAAGGAAGGATTGACTGTAGCGTGACCATCCGGAACTTTGCCTTCTCCACGAAGGTGCTGAGTTTGCTGAGATCCAAAATTGGTCTCCAGTCCCCTGTTTTCTTTGGAACTAAAAAGAACCTTGAGTAAGTTCCGCATCCTATTTGGTCCACCGGGACTGGTTGGATGACTCTGTTTTTGAGCAGCCTTTTTATCTCTATGACTGCCTGGTCTCGCAGACTGGGTGGAACATCTGGGAGCTTTTTGGGGGCAGGCGGACTTTTTATAAATGGAATATTGTAGCCTCTGGTAACTATGCTTTTTACCCAGGAATCTGATGTGAGATTTAGCCAGGCCTCTGAGTATAAAGCCAAGCGACCCCCGACTGCCACCAGAGTAGGACAGCTGGGCCTGCACTCAGGAGTGCTGGAAGGGCTTCCCAGAGAAAGTCTCTCTGTCGCCCTGATTTTGCGGACCCCCTCTGCCGCCTGGGCGGCGTCTTCCATTTCTTGCCCCTCCTCTGCCTCTGGAGGGGGCATCACTCTGAGTGGGCTGAAAGGATCCCGGAGTCTTTCGGAACCACATTTTTCCACCTCTATGCCCTTTGGGGTATGGTCTAGACGGGGCGGAAAAACTGACCCCTACAGCAGACAGGGTCTTCCCTTCTTGCTCGCACCTAGTGAGAGTCTCCTTTACTTTGGGGCCAAACAAGGAAGCACCATCAAAGGGGGCGTTTGTAAAGGAAGACTTGATGGATTCCGCAAAGGAGCATAGGTACAACCAGGATTGCCTCCTCAGAGCAATCGCTGAAGCTGCCACTCTACTCAATCCTTCGGCTGCGTATGAAATAAGCCTCATGGACAAGTTCACTATGGAATTGAGGGTGTTAAGTTGTGCTGACTGTGCTACCCTGGAGAGTATCTCCGAGTTCCTTAGGGAGATCTCTCTGTAGATGCATGAAATGCGTAAGGTAGTTGAGCGATCTCATGGAGAAGGTCGCAGAACTAAAGACGCACTTCCCATACCTGTCCATCATCCTAGAATCCTTATTAGGAGGATGGACAGAGGAAGATGATTCGGACATTTCCTTTTTAGTGGCTGCCACCACCACCATAGTAGCCACGGGAACTCCTTTCGTAAGGTAACTCTTGTTTTGAGGGGCCGTGATATATTTGTTAGGTCTACAGGGGACTGGTTCCACTGTATCAGGTGATTCCCAAGCTCTACGGGCTATGAGTTCCATTAGCTCGCCAAACGGTGGGGTCACCCAGGAGGTAGAAGGTTGAGCCCCAAATGCCTTCAGCAGTCCCAATTTGTCTGCAGAAGGGGTAAGGGATTGCCAATCTCCCCTCTGTTTCAAGATTTCTAAAATGTCAGCAAAAGAGACCTCTTTAGTGGGGTCCATGGGGACCCATCTGCATCATCCAAATCAGTATCAGATGTTAGAGATTCCTGTGGGGAATCAATGTGCCTCCTCTTGCACAATCTTTTCCTCGGTACATCCTCAGAGGAGGCTTCTGGGGATGCCTACGAGGAAGTAGGGGCACCCTCTGGGGCTTGCTGAGGCATTGGGTCTCGACGCTTAGCAGGGACCAAAGGTAAAGAAGCAGAATACGGACCCTTTTGGGAAGGAGAAGAAGATGTCGATGATGTATGTGTCTGTTCAGACAAGACCTTCCTCATGATGTCGAAGGCACCGGTGCCCCAGTCCAAGGACCCCACCGGTTCCGAAGAAGCCAGTAGCTTCCCCGGAACCGAGACCACGGGCTCCGACCCTGAGGACGGAACTGAACTGATCTGAGCCGAGGCCCCGAGGGGAAGAGTCGGAACCAAAAGTTCACTTCGACTGTCCCCCACGGAACCTAGGAAAGACCGTTGGCTCCGACACCCCCCGGCTGGTTCCGAGGGTGTCGAGGTTAAAGGTGTGGATAGCACTGCTGGAGGCTTCGGCAATGAGGGCTCTACACTCATCGGCTCTTTGATTCCTGGCTCCAACGACTCGACAGATCTCGGAGGAGGATTGGTCGAGGGGGTGGGAAGGGTCTCGAGTTTCGAAAACAACTGGGATGAAACTTCGATCAGTTTGGACAGAGCCGAGTTCTCCATTAGTTTCTGTACCACTCGGTCCACATCGGAATCGGAATCGGAAACCGGCCTCGAAGAACGGGTCGAAGGGGCCGAAGCCATCACCGAGCGAAGGATTGAAGGCAGTGGTAACTCCGACACTGGCTCCAATACGGTAGTCTCGATCAGAGACAAGGACTCGATGCCCGACCCAGAGGTCTTTGGAGCCGGCGTCCAAATCTGAAAAGAGGTGCTCGGAGCCAAGGACTTAGGCTCCGACACTCTTGAAGACTTCAACCCCTTCGAAGACTTGGACACTTGTTCGGTCTTGTCCAGGGCCTCTTGAAATTCGGGTTTTAACAACCCTCTGTCTACCAACTTCCTGCGTCTTTCCAGCATGACCCTCCCACTGAAGGAATGACATATGGAGCAGTCTTCCTGCAAGTGGAGAGGGCCAAGACAGTAGACGCAGGACGAATGGTCGTCAGTTATGGACATCTTTTGTCCACACTGACACCTCTTGAAGCCTGATTTGGCTTTCTCAGACATTTTAACTCTAGATTTAGTAAAAAACACCAAAAGCACAGCACACTAAATATATAAGAACACACTATATATATATCTATATAGCTATATATATATATATATATATATATATATATATATATATATATGTATGTATAATAGTAATAATACACAGTCTAATGTAATAAAGATTAACACTATATTAATATGTATATATATATATATATATATATATATATATATATATGTATCAAAGGGGAAAGTTAAGGCAAAAAACTACAAGAATCTAAATACTACTGTCAGTCCTGACAGAAAAACCCAAGGCCTTATCTAAGGTAAAATACTAACTATTTAAAGCTATTCTATCTAAAAAACACACTCTATAAGCTAACACACTCTACACTATTATTTACTACTTGTAAAACTACTTTTAACACTATTTTTAAACTACAAACTTCAAAAATTGTAGTAAATATAATGAAAAATACTGGCCCGAGCCTCTCAGTATGCGATCTGCTGCTAGCGGCAAACTAGATCTGAGGATTAGCACCGGAGGATCATGGGATAGCATTGTGCCTTGAGCTTTCTTGGAGATGCGGAGCTGGTGATGTGGCCGACTCGGAGCCGAGGATCGGCTCCGAACCCATGTGTAAGAACAAACAGCGAGATCGAACAATTTCACATGAAACAGATTACAGAAAGTCAATAAGACTAAAAAATGTTAGAATATTGGTAAAACAGATGAACACAGTAATCAAGATTATTAAGATAAATTCATGTGATACAACAGAAGTAAACAGGATAAATTAGCGTGCAGCTAAAGTAATAACAGCTGAAGTGTTACTACAAAAACAGAGTAATAAAAAAGGGAACAGAAAATGTAAAACGCTACCATGGAAGCATCGAGTGGAGAAAACTATAAAGCAATTAAAACTAGAAGTGCCACTATTAGAGGAATATAGAAAAGGGAACAGATCATCAAAAACACTTAGAAAGATGCAGTAAAAGCAATGCAGAGTATCAAAACAGACCAGGATTGTATACTATTGCCAATAATAAATTAAAAAATATTAGGGCAACCAGAAAAACTAAGATGATATGCAGGTAAGTATAAAAGTATAAAATAATCAAGTCACTTAAGACCCCAAAATGTTTTAGAGAGAACTGGAAACAAAACAAAAGGAATAAAAACACCACCAAAAAAAGACGAAATAGCTATATTTTGCAGAAATATTTATGAAGACCCCATAGAACATAAAAATTCTGAATGAACAGAAGAATTAGAACAAACAATAAAGAGCTCAAAAGTAGAGGATATGACATGAGATGAAATAACGCCCAGAGAAATTAAGAAAAATTAAGGAAAGCTCCAAAATGAAATGCACACCCTGAACAGACACCAACCTGGTTAACATGAAAAACAGTACTTCTCTTTAAGAGTGAACCTGCAAGTCATCCTAAGAACTATAGACCAATAACATGCCAACAATAAGCAAACTGCATATTGCAACTGATGCAGTCAGAGTTCATAGTCATTAGAGAAAAATTCAATTATGGCAATAAAACAAAAGGGCAACAAAAGAAAGCCATATGGAATAATTGCTAAAAATGCAACAACAGAGAAGTGTTAAAAAGGAAAAAATTTAAATATGGCATGGATAGAGTGCACCTGACAGCATCCCACTTTCAAGGATAATGCAATGCTTACAGATGTACAAGATACACCCTGCATTAATCAGTTACATTACAGTGACCATGAAACAGTGGCAAACCATTCTGTAGCTGAGCCATGACAAAGGGCAAATTATTATCCAAGGGATAAAAATATCAAAGGTGAATGTGTCAACACTGCTGATCTGCCTTGCCCTTAAACCATAAAGCTGTTTACTTAACAGATTAGGCTATAGTTACAATTTTTAACCCAGAAAAACAACCTTATTTAAAGATTTCTCACCTACTTCCTGTGGATGACTTAACACTATATAGTTCAACAGATGAAGACTTGAAAGCACAACTAGAAATAGTTAAAGCTTTCTAAGATGATGATATGACATTTGGTCTACATAAATCTGCAAAACAACACTTAAAAAAGGAAAGCTGCAGCACCAGGAAAATATTAGCCTGGGACAGAAATGTGATATAAAGGACCTTGGGCAGGAGGGAGTGTATAAATATTTGGGAATAGATGACGGATCAACAATAAAACATGAAGAAATGGGAATAAAGCATAGTAAAGTATATTTCAGAAGGCTAAAACAGATACTGAAAACTGCCTTGATATCTATGAATAATGTCCAAACTGTAACTCAATTTTATCTTCCTGTTCTGTTTTGTAGTAACTGACTGGTCCCAAAAAAAGTAGTGGATCGACTGGACATGAAAAGAAAAATGCTTCTTGCTTATAAAGTTATATATACAAAATCAGAGTATACCACGATTATATTTTCCTCACTATAACGGAGGTATGGACCTCCTCAAAATTGATTACATGTATAGATCTGCAATTGTGGGATTGCATACATATCTGCTGACTTCATTAGATCCAAATATAGTGAAAATGTTAAAACATGAGAAGTCTGAGATGGCAACTTTGCTTAAATTAGCAAAAGCATTTTGGTATCAAGTGGGAATGGAAACCAAACGGAAAGTTGACAAAAATCAGACATCAACTGAATGTGGCAAAAAAAAAAAAAAGGAAAAATATAAGGAAAAGGATTAGATGAAAAGAAAAGAACAATGGATAAGTCATAAATATTGAACAAGATTTGATGTAATAATGGCTGAAATGAAACCAAAAGATGAAAGGTTAATTGAGGCCAGGACAGTGGACTACACACACACTGGTTTACAAAATCCATTTGAAAGGATGGGAGAAACAGACAAGTGCAGGCTAGAACTGGAAACAGTTGCACATCTTTTTGCTGGGTGTGATACACTCATGGCAGAGGGTCTTGTACACCAAAAGGCACAACAATGTGGCAAGACTGCTGCATTGGGAGCCGTGCAAACACTACAGTATAAAAGCAGCTGAGAAGCATAGAAAATGTGAACTACAAACCATTACAGAGAATGATGAACTTTATATCACAATGGTTCATCCATTGCCAATAGTTCAAAAAACAGATGTGAGAAAAACAGATACAGCAGTCCATGAAAAATGACTGAAGTAGCACTGAGCACTGAAACTGTGAATACATTTTATGCACAGAAAGACACAAGGTCATAAAATATCATGATCTGCACACTGAAACAGCAGCAATGTGGAAGAAATATACCCAGAGAGTTCCAATACTAGAAACAGTAGTGGATCTAATAAAAAAAATTACAGTCGTATTTAGATCTGCTACCAATACATGTAACCCTGTATGAACTACAGAAGGAGACCATTCAGGGGACACAGCAGGTGCTAAGAAGAGCACACTTCGCTAACATCAAAGAAAGAGCACTAATTTCAAGAACCCTAATTGTACCCTGACATAGGAATGGGGTCCATTCCAGCCATGGTCTTAGAAACCTAAATTACTTGCAGAAATTAAAACAGGACATTGTGACAATGTCCCAACTTCAATGCACTAGCCGCATCCACAGCTAGGGTAATTGATCAGCCACCGCAAGGATGATGGCT
Organism: Protopterus annectens; assembly: GCF_019279795.1. Classification (NCBI taxonomy): domain Eukaryota; kingdom Metazoa; phylum Chordata; order Ceratodontiformes; family Protopteridae; genus Protopterus; species Protopterus annectens. The sequence goes on from NC_056726.1 coordinate 433,014,412, forward strand.
CCCAGGCTCCATAAATGTCGCATCCCGTTGGATTTTTTTACTCTCCGGCCCTAACAATGAATATTCTTGGAGTGGACTTCCTGAGGAATCAGAAGGCCCACCTGTCAAAGGGTTACATCCAGGGCATCCAGCATGAAGCAAGGGGAGGATTTAGGGGTGGAGGAGCACAGAAGCCAGGGTGAACAGTTTAACCTTGTTCAGAGTCAGTAAGAGGTAGGGAAGGGTGTTGTTAAAAAAGAGCTGAACCAGCTATCCATTTTTAGACAAAGGTTGGTGCTGCTCTTGAATCTGTCAGAATTTTGAATTTTTCCACTTGGGACTGAGAGTCCAGTTCTGGGGATGCCTTACACAAAATAACATCAATGTTCACAATTCCTCAAAAATAATTTAAGGCAGAGGTTGTTCAATGTGCAATAGCTTAATATATTTCTTCTTAACAAAAGCTAAAATGCCAACTGCACTTGAAAATTTCTTCATAAGGTTAACAGTCTCTACAAAAGTAATATTCTTTGGGGGGGGGGGGGCTGAGGAGAAGGACTTGTCTTCATTAGTAATATAATCCAGTAGGGAGTGAATGTAGTAAGGTGTGTGTAAGGGAAGCATAACAACAATAAAGAGGGGAGTCTCCTACATTAGCATCCTAAGTGAGGTGGAAGTGAGTGGTTGATACAGTCAGTTTCTCCTCATCCCATCCAGAGCCAGATGACTCCATACAGGGGATGCCTTATGCATCTCCCACAATATTTTCAGGCAGAAAAGTTCTTGACAACCGCTGGGATGAAAGGCAGAATATGACCCATGGGCAACATTTACTGATCCCAAATGCACAAAGTACTCCTCCACATTTCTCTTCTATTAAAAAGAACAAGGAACCGCCTCTCACTGTGGTGCAGATAGTTAAAACCTTGAATGCAAACCTTGTTTGATTAGCAGCATGGGAACTGTGCAGCCCCGGTAAAAGCATACGTCTGGAGGCATGCACTCCCTTCATCCCATGAGGATGCAACAATTGCAGAGATTAAGGGGGCTGCTGTGAGGGTTAGCAGCTCCAGTGGGTACAGACACCAACTATGTCCAATAAACTGGTCCACTCTCTACTGCCTGATTCTCTCCTCGGTCAAGCAAATAAATGGGCCAACAAAGAACTCCAGCTAAGGAATCAATGGGTCTCTACAGGGCTCTCACTTAGGCTGGAAGGTGTTTGGCTCTTACTCTAGGACAGGAGTGAATGGGTTTTGGGGCAAAGTCCTGTGGATGAGGGCAGAGAAAATAACAGTAAGGAATCCTTCAGGCAACAGTACAACATGCGGCTGTAAAACAGACATCTCATGTATTTGACACCATTTTTACAATAAAACATAATAATCCACAGATGCCCTATGTACTGATGTCTTACCATTAGGATTCCCCAAAAACTATTAAGCAAACATTAAGGCATCTTGAGAGCAAGGTCTGCACAACCACTGTGATAAAGAAGAAACTGTCATCCAGATGAAGTTTTTTCCACATTTTTTTTTTAAGTCACATCTCAAATTTTGGTATCAACACAGCTAAAATTTTAGATGTCTCTAATTGCCACAAAAAAAAAAAAAAAAAAAAAAAAAAAACACCTGCTGTGAACTACCTCTGAAATAAATTAAGTTTGAAATGGAGCACAGGAAGCAGAAATCTCTCGGGTCAGGAGAAATAAACACACTCTCCATAGGCACAGGATTAGAAAATCTGTTCAAGATCTTGGGTTGCATTACTAATACCTCAGACTTTTAAACTGGTTTGGTGTCACTATTTTCATCACAACTAGCAAGGTCTTTCCATACGCCTGTTTGTGTTTTCTTTCTTGTGGCACTTTGGAAACTCTGCATTTCTTTCATTTTTCTGGGAAGGTCAATAATGGAGGAGATGGGTTTATGTCTAAAGCTTATGATAAGTCCTGGCTCCAAGACAGAAGTGGACATCCTTTGAGCTAAGACAATATCTTGATGTGTAAAAGCTCTTGTATTTCTGGCTAGTCTAGATTCATATTTAAACTAGTTTGCAGGCTTCAACAACATGATTCTCCCCTAAACAAAATGGGCAAAAAATGATAGTCTTTAGGAGGAATACAGCTCATATTACAAAACCTGTTTGATATTTTCTTCTGTGGAAATTACATAACAAAAATACTCATAATAATCAGTATAAATTGAAGATAGCATGCTAAATGCATGGAAAATACTTAAAAAGCACTTATTTTCTTATGTCAGCTAAGGAAATGACCACAGAAATACAGGCCAATCATACACTCCAGTGACAAAAAAAGGAACAGAAGATGGCATAGAATGCGTTCTCCTTTATTGAAAAATATCCAGAAGATGGCCACAGCAAAAAAGGTAACCTCGATTCCCCCAAGGGACTTCTGACTGTTTTACATCTCTATAAATAAAATGGCCATCCACCTATAAGTTATGCCTGTTATTTATCTGAAACGTCCTGTACCAGTGATTTTTATGATGAACACCAGTGAATGTACATCATGCAATCAATGTCATCTGGAGCAAGAACTTTCAAATACAAAGTTATTGTGACAATGACAAGCATGGTGGCTTACTGCTACATTCCATGCCTTCAATCCAAACATTTGGTCACTGTCTGTGTGCAGTTTTGCCTGTTCTCCCTATCTCCACATGGGTTTTGTCTGGATATTCAGGTTTTCATCCAGCTTCCCAAATCAAGATGGCTGACTGGATACACACCAAACTATCCAAACATATACAATGGATATAAAAAGTGCACACACCCCAGTTAAAATGCTAGGTTTTTGTGATATAAAAAATGACACCACAATAAATCATTTCAAAACTTTTCCCACCTTTAATGTGACCTATAACCTGTACAATTCAATTGAAAAACAAACAAATCTGTTAGCGGAAAAATATAAAAAATAAAAAACGCACAATAAGCTGGTTACATAAGTGTGCACACCCTTAAACTAATACATAACGAAGTTATGTCTTATCATAAGGCTCCTGGTGGATCTAGTGGATACTCCCGGATAGTCAGGTCAATCAAGGAACAAGCTATACACTTGGCCTAGACATGGGTCTATGGACGGAGAGTATCGGGTCCGTGGTGTGGGATCTACCGGCACCGATGTCTCATGTTTGGAGACAGGAAGCAGTGGAGTCAAATCCATTCTAGTCGGGGCTGTAAAACAGCTTGGTGCCTAAGGGGCACTCAGAGCAGATATGGGAGGTTGAACCATCATTGCAGAGACAGACATCGAAGGTGTGCAATGTGCTGAAGCAGCACCTGGTGCTGAAGTCATAGTAGGTGAGGTGAGGTCTATAGTCGGTGCCAGAGACAGTATCAGTGCTGAAGCTGGCACCGATAAGGTAACAGCCGTAGTAACTGGAGCAGATGAGGTTGGTGCCGACGAGGCAGATTTATGCTCTGAAGAAAGGTTTTGCACTTTAGGTTTCACAGACTTACCCTGGTCACCCGAGGGTGAAATGAGAACTGAATGGGGCCTTTTCTTATCCTTCCTAGCAGGGGATAAGACCTCCAACACAGAAAGGGCCTCAAAAAAGGACGACTTAAGTAGGCCCCCTTTAGTATTAACTTATTCTTGTGCTCATTCTGAGTGCGCTGGCTGAAACTTTGGCAAATCACACAGGGAAGCTGCACCGACAGATGGGGCACCCCTCAAGCAATAAACACAATCATCGTGAGAGTCACTATTCGGAAGTTTACCATTACACGAAGTACAATGCTTGAAACCTGAAGTACCCTTTTTATCAGACATCATAAAAGTTAAACACAACAATCAAAGTCTTCAGAGAAAAAAATTAATTCTACTTTCTCTATGTCTAAACCTATCTAAATACACACAGTATCTATCCAAAGAGTCAAAAACACACAACTAGACAGAAAGTGGGAGAAGAGAAGAAATACCAGCGATGGTATTCAAGGAATACCACAAGGGTAAAGAGAGAAGGCCGCACCACCAATGGTACTTAAAAGATTACCAAACGGGTAGAAGTAAAAAGTGAAAAGGTGTAAATCTAACTGTAAATATACAGATTAATGAATATAAGTCACAAGGGACAAGAAAATAAACCAATCTTCTCACAAAATATCAAAAAGTTCCCACTTAGCTGAGAGCACGGCTGAAACGTGGCTTTACGGCTAAGCGGCAAATGAGATCTGATGTAACAGGGAGAAGGGCATTGTGGGTAGAAGCTTAGCTCGAGAGTTTTTGGCTGGCGCGAGCTTGGTACTAGGCTGACTTAGTTCCGAGGGCTCGGAACCAAACCCATCAGTGATGAACGGAAAGAAGATTAACAACATCAGATGTAAAGTTTTAAAACAGATATGACAAAAAGCAATTACATACAAGATCATCCTGCCAGTTATTAGCTTGTGCATATAAGCTGCAAGAGGAACATTTTCAAAAGAACTGTCATATATAATATGGGGGAGTAATAGCTTTGTTAGACATATATAATATGAGGGAGTAATAGCTTTATTAGAATGGCTGCTTTATTTATTTACTGATATTTGATTATCGGGAAAGTCCGACTGGACAGGAGCCCATTTTCAGTGGAGGCCCAGGGAGAAAAGCTCCAAAGTATTACAAAGCATTTTTAGAACAATAATATTCCAATCTTCAAAAATAACAGAAAAACATCTACAGTTTAATTATACCAAATTAGACATAATATGAAAACACTGGTTAAGAATAGATGCAAGTTATATGACAATAATTTAATATTTAGACAAATTTTAGCCAGTTTATGAAGAAAATAAAGGTTAGTTAGTATAATACAAACAGGAATTATAATATGAAATGAGAAAAAAGCAATCTTATGGTACATTTAGAGAGAAAGCCAGGGAGAGAATGTGACTGAAGTAAGGAAGTGCATGAAGACGGGAGAGTAAGGAGGTGTAAGGTATGAACACTTGGTCACATTTAGGGATATAGCATTGCCAACATAAACATGGAATATATGTGGCCTTATGGATATAGACAAAAAGCAATGAGTGCTGCATTATATTAAGAAGTGTAGAATGCAAATAGGAATGTTCCAAGCGATACAATTGGAAAGCAGTGAGAATGTGAATTTGACAAAGAAAGGATTTCACAGTGGACATTTAGTGGAATGTCATGGATAATCAAAAAGGGAATACTAATAATAATAATAATGAACAACAGAGGGGCCCTGACAGTGACAGAAGAGAGGAATAAAGGATAGTGGATAGAGACTTGTGGTCTCAACAGTTTATTAGCAAAGGAGGATAATTATGGTTGCATGTATTTATATACCAGCTAAAATGTACAGTTCTGTAAGAGCTTACCATAAAGTACAGTTGCTAAAGACCTACTTACCTGTGCCAGTATATATCTGAATTTCACACTGCCTCAGTGGTATACAGGTTTCAGTGACTGCACAAACCCACATCAACATCTTTCCATAGCTCAGAATCTTTTCCTCCAACTCTCTCTATGACAGGGGAATGGTGATGCCCCTCCCACCAGGTGAAGCCTACCGTTGTCTAAGAAAGTCAGTTATTCAGGCTTTTAGTGCTAAGTAGGATGAATCTCGAGTGACCAGCAGCAAGAACTGCCTGAAACTAGCCAATTCTCAGCCATAAAACACCTGCACAAATAACAAAAGCCAACAAAAAACAACACGGTTGGATACCAACTAAATATATACAAAATAAAGGGGATGGTGGGTGGGTGCTGCAGGTAAGTGGGACTTGTACAACTGTACTACATGCATCATTCATACGGTCTCAGCAGCATATGGGTAGACTCCCAAAGCTTACCCTACCTGGCAGGAGGATAAGGATCAAGGAGCCCATGGAGAATGGTCCCCACAAAGCTTACTCTTGAATTTGAGAAAAAAATCCACTTTGTAGTGTGTTGTAAAGGTATGAACAGAGGACCAGGTTGCTGTTCTAGATTGTTTCTAGAGTCTACGCCTTTCCAATATGCCAATGAAGAGGATAAGGCTTTAGAGAAATGTGCCTTAACCTTGGCTGGATTAGATATACCACTGTAGGAATAATGAAAAAAAAAAAACAATAGCAGAGGACAACCAACAACAATCATTTACTTCTAGGCAGGCTGACCTTTCTTAGCCCCAAAACAGAAAACAGACAGCAGCTATGCTTAGCTGAAGGGCTTAGGTCTGTCACAGTAGTACCTGAGGGTAGAATCTTCTCTCCCTTGTTTTTAGGTTTCAGAAAGAAAACTAGGAGATTGATGGCTTGATGGCTTGATTCGGGGTGAATACAGAAACAAATTTTGGCATGAAAGATGGATTAGTGTATAAAATAACCATGTCCTTGTGGAAAACCAGATATGGCTGGCCCACCGTAATAGCTTGCAGCTGAAAGACTCACCTTGCAGATGTCAGAGCAATAAGCCAAAGTTTTCCAAAGTGATAAATCTCAATTCAGCCTGAAAGAGAAGTAAAAAGGAGAGGGCAGTTTTTCAAGAACAAAGTTGAGATCCCAATGAGGAGGAATTTGCTTTTGAGGGGGGTATTAAGTGCAACGATCATTTCATAAACTGACCACAAAGACAGATAAAAAAGAAAGGGATCCATGGGTAGACTAGCTGAGATGGCCGCAAAACACTTCTTGATAAATGCACAAGATAAGCCAGTGTTACACAGCACACAAATACTTTAAAACTAAAGGGGTAATTCACCATACCAGGCCCTCTGATATTGGTTAGACACCACCTAGAAAACCTGTTCCACTTATAAACAAGATTTTCTAGTTGCAGATTTTTCTTTCCTCCTTCAATACCTGCCAAACATTCTTATGGAACAAGTGCCTGATAGGTATTAGGATCATTCAGGCTGTCGAAGTAGCAGCTTCGGGAAGTTGGGGTGCACCAGTCACTCCTTATACTGTGTGAGCAGATCCAGATGAGGAAGCTTATGATAATTGACCTTGGCCAATTCAATTAAAATGGATAAACAACTTTGCCAAGTCAAAATGGCATCACTGCAATGATCTTTTGTAACTCTTTCTGAATCTTCAGAAGTACCTTGGGTATTAGCAGAAAGGGTGAAAATGCATAAAGGAACATTCCCTGTCCATGAGAACAAGAAAGTTTCTGTCCTCCAAGCATGGCTGCAAGGATGTCTCAAATAGAATTTTTCCAACTACTTGTTTTGAAAGTAGGCAAACAGAACTCTTTGAAGTTTTCCCCACATCTGGACTAAATCCAGGCAGACCTCTGTCCTGAGTTTTCACTTGTGAGGATCTGCTTAGTATGTCTGCCACTTGGTTTTGCTCTGATGGGATGTATAAGGTCTGAAGAATAAGAGAAAGCTGCACGGCTAGCTTCCAGGCCATCACTGCCAAGAGGAAAAGAGAGTATGACCTTGTATCTTTGTCCAAATACTACATGAATGTAACCAATAAAAAGAGGACCTGGAAACCGTAAGTGGTAAAAAAAAAATTTTTAGGGTCTGAATCACTGCTAACATTTCTTTGATATTTATGTGCTTTGTAGCTTCTGAAGGACCCCATTCACCTTGCATTAGAAATCCTCTAGGCACTGCACCCCATGCAAAATCTGATGAGTCTGTCTACACCGACTGAACAAGGGTGTGGCGGGGGAAGGCAGGTCTCAACTGAGAGATATCTGGATCCCTCCCACCACTGTAACTCTGTTTCACAAAATCCAGCACTGGTATCTTGAACTCCATGGGAAGGAGGTGCTGCATCGAACATTTTTTTTTTTTTTTTTTTTTTTTTTATGTACCACTGACTTTCTTATGCAGAGTCTGACCAGTGATGTCATGAGGCTTAGAATTCGGTCTTGTGGAGGCAGCTTCTTGAAGAGGCAAATCCCTGAAAATGTTTTGAACACTCAAGACTTTGTCTTCTGGTAGAAAGCCCATACTTTTTGTGTGTCCAACACATACCCCAGGAAGACAATTATTTGTGAGAGTGACAGCCACACTTTTGTAGGTTCAACTTGAAAATGGGATGTGATAAGCATCCTTCAGATCTTGTTACCATGAAACAGTAATCCGGAAAAAGGGCTAGGACCGTCTGCAGGGTGAGCATTTTGAGTTTGGATATTTTCAGAAATGTATTTAGATTTGACAATTTAACACGTTGAGCCTCTGCTGAAAACGGGATACTCTCCCAGCTGGACTTTCCTGGTAAACAAATGTCAAATAAACAAACACTGGTCTCTGTGGTAGCTCCTTTTTGGGTATCAAAAAGATTCTGTTGCAAAATCCTTTACTTTTTTTCTTTTTGTGGTGCAGGAACTACTGCTATAACCCCTGCTTGCAACTTGTGAAGGATAACTGGAGAGAAAATACAGTTGTGTAACAACTTACCGTAACAGTAGATGTCCTACTGATCAGTATTCTTAATATAAGGGTTTTTGGTCCACTGATGTCCAGCTGGGGTAACAAAGCTTTACCTTCCCGAGGGTTTACGTCTGATGTGTCACCTCAGCTTGTATACACTGGGGTATATAACTGGACATATACAAAAGTATCTCAGACTATCTCCAAGCCAGCAGCCTGAAGACTACTGAGACAGGAACCTGGTCAGCTAGGAGGCGTGCAGTTTGAAGAGGGGTCCTGTCTTCTGTTTCAGCAAAAAGGATGGATATGACTACGGTTATTTCTGAGCTTAAAATGTATACTAGGAATTTAAACCTACAAGTACTTATGGGTGGCCAAGATGTATTTAAATCAATGACCAACAGACCATGGCATATAGCACATTATAATATATTTAATGTTTGTGCTAAAAAGCACATTATTCCATAGAGTGAAAATTTCATCAGACCGGTTTCGGCTGTAACAATAAAGCCTTCTTCAGTGTAACATAATGAATAACCGTAAAAATCCCTCTATTTATAAGTGTGGCAATCAAGCCTAAAGTCAATCACCTAAATTTCTTAAATGTGCTCATTCAAACCTGGAGAAAACAGACCTCCTAATTTAATAATCCATTTTTTCTCCATTGATTTAGAATCTCATGCCAACTAATCATTATAGTATTAAGCTTTTCTATTGAATTTATGTAGGGTGCTATTTGTATTGTACTCATGTTTTGAATGGACATTACTTTTGCATTTGATTCTTTTGAGTTCTACGGATAAGTTTGATAGTGGAATATTTGTACATATTTTTTTCACCAGGGGGTCTCCACTATTCCATACATTACCCTTAACTATAGCCATATTTGACTAGCAGTTTTTGCAGCACCTATTCTTTATTTTGGATTTTTTTATCTAGCATCATTTGATATGGTTTTGCAATGTCTGTATATATATATATATATATATATATATATATATATATATATATATATATATATATATATATATATATATATAGGTCCATTATTATTTTTTAGCTTGATGAGTCTGATCAGTATTTTACAAATAACAATAGCTATAGGCTGATATTGTCCGGTTTCTACTAATGGACTCAGCTTAGCTATTTGGTTAATGTTCGTGGTATAATCAATGTCTGTGCAGTAACAGAAACCTGGTTCAAGGCTCCTGAGAGCACCCCAGCACTACCAAGTTATAACTCATACCATGCATTTCGGCCCCAAAACTCAGACTGAAGCACAAAAGGAGGGGGGAGTATCTATATTCATCAAAGATACCTACACCTCCAGGTTAGTGGCACTGCACGAAGCATCGGAAACCATTAATGCGCAACTAACAGCAAGAAAAACTGCCTTTCAGTTTGTAGCCTGCTACAGAACACCCTCCCTATTACAGGAACCCCACTTGGCATTCCTGAGAACACTGGAGAATATGAAGGTCTCTCCAAACACTGTTATTGGGTGACTTCAACTACCCAAACATTGACTGGGAAAACTACTCAAGCCCAAACACCCTCACCCAATGGTTCCTTGAATTTATAAACTCTAACGCAATGGAACAACTGGTCACCACTCCCACAAGAGGGAACAACATATTGGACCTGGTTATCACCAACATGGGGACTCTATGTTCCACATCAGAGGTAAACCCCTCATTGGTAAGATCAGACCATAAACAAATTTCCCTGGACATCCATATCCCGTCCCCACCCCCAGCCAAGGAAATCACTGTAAAGAACTTCTCAAAAGCCAACTTTGCACTTCTCAAGACTGAGGTGGAATCCTTCAAAGCCCCTGGGCCAGAGGATAATACAGCCCAATCCGCAGAATCCTTTACAAATGCATTCTATGAGCACCTGCAGGAATGCATGGATCGTGCTATCCTAAATAAAACCAAGATTCACTCCTCCAAAAACAGGAGACCGGTCTGGTACCCCCAATATAATTCATTCCTCCATGCCACCAGCTATCATCTGCCACATATTTGTAAGAACATTCCTAAATCTCAATATATGAGATTCAAACGTATTTGTTCAGTTGACAGCTCATAACAGAAATTCAGGGATGATTTAACCACCCGGTTCCTACAGAGAGGTTACAAGTTAGGACATGTGTTACATGCCAGGAACACAGTTGATTCTATACAGCGTGAGTCCTTGCTTGAATATCAGTGTACAACTATTAATATCAACCAGGTAATTCGCTTGGTTACTACTTATAGACATAATACTGCTATATTAATCAATAGTGTAACACATAATTGGAATATTCTCAAGGCAGATGATAGGTTGAATACATTGCTGCATGACAGATGCTGGTTTTCCTACAGGAAGGGCAGGAATTTGGGATCCATTTTCAGTCATTATAAAAGGGGACACTGCCCTTTATGCCCAATGATACAATCTACCCTTTTAGGGGACCAACTAAAGTGATGTTTCCCGTGTGGTCATTGTATGTATTGTATTAACATTAACAAGTATAGCAGTTTTAGTAGTAGTAATACAAGCATGGTTTACACTATTTCTTGCTTTGGGAATTGTCAAACCAATTGGGTGGCTTATCTGGCAATGTGTAGTTGCTTAGCTTTTTATTCTGCTCAGCTTTTTATGTGGGACAAACTTCTAGGGCAATTAAGTTTCGGACAGCAGAATACTTGTGTGATATCAAACATAAACGTCTTACTAATGCCTTATATACAGTTAAACACCCCAATGCCAGGTTTTTCTTTACAATTACAGATAAGATCAAAGGCAATAGATCTAAAACTGCTGGTTGGCATGAGATTCTAAATCGAATGGAGAAAAAATGTATTATTAAATTAGGAGGTCTGTTTTCTCCCAGTTTGAATGAGCACTTTTAAGAAATTTAGATGATTGACATTAGGCTTGATTGCCACACTTGTAAATAGAGGGATTTTTCTTCTGTCTTTTTTCTGTTATTTGTTATGTCACACTGAAGAAGGCTTTATTGTTACAGCCGAAACCGGTCTGGTGAAATTTTCACTCTATGGAATAATGTGCTTTTTAGCACAAACATTAAATATATTATAATATGCTATATACCACGGTTTGCTGGTCACTGACTTTGATAAATGTGAATTTTGGGACCTGTTGCCTTACTTGCAGGTGTTGTTTGTTCCTTGGCCAAGATGTATCTTTAGCTGCCTCAGGATTGAGAGTTCCTAGTACTTATAATCCAGATTTGCATCATGTGTTAAAAACATTTGAACAAGTGTGTGAAATCAAGACATTTATGACAAATGCGTCCTTTGTTCCCTTGGAAAAACCTCACTATACGTGAATGTGAGTTATCAACTGAATTAAGACATGAATGTTACTTGAGATTTATGTGTACTGATAAGGGTGGGGGGGTTTAGTCATTATACATCAAATGGACTGAGAATAATCTCTTTTTAATTTATTATAAGATGATGCTTACTCTGAGGTTTCAATTAATGAAATGTATGCTGCTTACTTTAGAATAGATGTATTGTTATATTATATGTTAATGCAAGAAGAAATTAGACCCGAATATTATAGATTTTTAATAGTCAAGAATGCTTTGATACCAAAACGCTTTAGTGTGCCCAAAATCTATAAGAGCAATGAAACCTTCCTTTTCGACCAGTTATTGACACAGGTAAGTTCAAAAACTAGTTTCACGGCCAGATATATAGATTATCAGTTGAAAGAATTACTGTATAACAAGATCCTTCATATATGCAAGTATTTGTGGGAATTTCTGAAGAGATTAAATGATTTGTCCAATACCAAAGATTTGATATTTTTAACAACTGATGTCCAAGATTTAGTTGTGTGTATTCCCATGCAATGGGCCTTGAATGGTTTTCTGAATATTTAGCAGCCCATTTATCAGTAGGACAAGGAACTGTCAATGTGTTGGCTACCCCAATGGAGATGATATTGAATAATTATTTCTTCTTTGAAGGAACATTATTTTCGTCAAGAAAAAGGGTATAGCAATGGGGGCTGCATGTGGCCCATTACAAACAAATATTGTTATGGCAGCATGGGAAGAGTGTTATATTTTAATAGCACTTTTAGATCACCTTGGACTACTTATACTCATTTCCTTGGCATTATATTTATTGCATGGTCTGATAATATTAAAAAATAGATGATTTTATTAATTACATAAATTGTACAACAACTTTGTTGAAATTTACATATACAATGACTAATTCCATTGCACATCTCGATGTCAACTTTTTCCAGCATCCCATAAGTTTTCAACTCAACTCAAACATTTCTAGAAAGCCAACGTATTCAAATACACTCTTGCATTTTACTAATAGTCATCCAGTCTACCAGAAGAAAGCAGTGGTCAAAGGGCAGCTGGTTCGAACTGCCTGGATGGTTACTTATTTTAACGATTTTATAACAGAAGTGGATTTGCTTATTAAAATGTTTAAGAACAGGGGTTATCCAACCATCTTCCTAAAACCTATTAGGGATGAAGTACTTAAGAAAAGGTTGGAAGGGTGTTATGTGCCTATACTCCAGGAAAAATGATTAAATAATTTGGGAGCTTATAACTGGAATCCCGATGGCTTTCACATTGTATCGACCTCTACAATTCCAAGATACCAACCACTTATTTATCACTACTTATTCAGTGGATAGTCTTGAAGTTTATTAAAAATGACCATGCTTTATCGGCATGGCTTGGATCAATCCCACATATTGTTTACAAAAAAAGGTTATAATTTTAAAAATGTATTTGATAGTATGGGGAATTATCAAGGGAAATTTGGTATCTAAAATGTTTAAATGTAGAGCATGTCAACAATGTGATGGAAGGGGAAATGTTTCTTGTCAGAGACAGGACTTTCAGGGTCTGTGAAAAATTTAATTGTAAAAGTAGCAAAATTGTGTATGTTGCTTTATGTCAAAAATGTGATGGATTCTATATAGGAAAATCCAAGAGGCAGCTAAGAGACCATATCTATGAACATAGATATGACATCCAAAAATGTAAAACAACAAATGCACTTTATAAACATATTGTTGACTTTCCTGGCCACCATTTTAAGTTTTCTGTTATACAGCAAGTTAAACATCAAGCTCAGGTTGGTCCATGGAAAATTTGCTTAGCAGAATGGGAATTATGGTGGCAAATACAACTTAATGCCACAGTATTCCCAGGCTTAAATGGCATCATTTCCATACAACCCCTTTAAAAAAGGAAAGCGTATGTTAAGTAAATAACATTATTTTATCTTGATGTGTATATTAACACAGTTCTTGATGTTTAGTGAACATAATTTTAAACTTTAAATAGTTGTAGTTTCATGATATAGACAGCGTTTTATGACTGGTCATTAATTATCTTTTTATATCATGACTGGTCATGAGCTTTTGTTTTATGTATAAAATATGGGTGGATTTTTACCAGTTTGTTATCTAAAAAAGTCCATCTAATTCAGGCCAAAAGAGCTTATTCTACCAGTAAATTTCTTTCGTGTTTGGTCACTGCTGATTTGGTTTTGTTTACTTGGTTATGTACTCAGTGGGATCTTGTCCAACACCCCAATGCTCTGGCTGAGGCATCTGTGTGAAGAACTTGGTTGGGTGGGGCTGGGGTGAAAGGAAGACCCAGGTTGAGCACGACCTGCTTTTCCCACCAGAGTAGCTCCTTTTTGAGGCAAGGTAAGAGAGGGCTCAGGGTATCAAAGGGCTAGGGATGTTGACACCTTACTGATTTCAGGTACTACTGAATTTTAAGCATATGTAGTCTGGCCAGGGGAAGCATTGGGATGGCAATTGCCATATATCCCAAGGCCCTGAGTACAGGTTTCTGAAACAAGTGGCCAGAATGAGAACTTTCTCTTGAAGAAGAAAGGCAAGCATTCTGTGTGTCTAGTCTGCGACCTAGAAAGATCAGGTCCTGACTGGGGTGTGAGATGGGATTTTTAGAAGTTGATCAAGAATCCTAGGATGGAAAGGAAATGTATTACGTAATATGCATGCTTGAGGAGGAAGTCTATGGAGAGAGCTTGGATCAGCAGGTTATCCAGGTAGGGCAAAATCTGAATTCCCTGTGCATGTCAGAAAGCCACCACTGGAGCTAAGCACTTCGTAAAACTCTTGGTGCCATAGAGAGATCAAAGGGCAAAGCAGTAAACTGAAAATGTGATGAGCCAGACAATTTGTGGAATTTTCTGTAAGAGGATTAAAGTGGGATGTGAAAGTAGGCATCCTTTAGGTTTAGTGATACAAGAAAGGCATGAGGATGAATGAAAGGCAGAACCATGTGCGGAGAGAGTATGTTGAAAGTGGATAACTTCAGAAAGTTGTTTAGAAGAGAGAGATCCAGAATGGGTCTCCATTGTCCTTCCTTCCTTGGAGGCAAAAAGATTCTGGAATATAACTATCTTCTTATGATGGAGAATGGCACTATGCCTATGGTGCCTTGACCTAAGTCCTGAATGACATGGTTGAGCAAAGGGAGCTAGTTGAGTGGTGGAGGAGGCAGGCCCTTTAGAGAAGGGATGCTTTCCCATGACGTGGTATAGGCTTCTTTCATGATAGTCAGAACCTATTTGTTTATAGTTTCCATTTCACAGAAAGGGAGAGACAGAGGAAGCCTTTTTGAAAGAGGGGTGAAGGGGTTGAGGAGGGGAAAGGTGGAGTTGGGAAGTTAACAATATATTTTTCTTCCTGAAGGGAAGCCTCCCCATAGGAGAGTCCCTAAGTGCTTTGTTTGACAATCTCTTTCTTGGTGTTTTTTGTGATGAGTGGACTTGAGTCCCTCTTAATAAAAGAAGTTGACTTGGCTGGGTAGTTCTTGTAGTATCTAGAGACTCCAGAAAGTAAGATTTGCATACAGTCCTTCACAGTCGTTACTCTTGCAGGGCTTTGAAGAGTTTCGCAACTTCTGGGCCAAAGAAAAGATCTTTATCTACAGGTGAATCTCTGATTTTAGATTTGAAGTCCTCAGGGATGGACTGACTGCACAATCATGCATATAGTCTGATGACTGAATCTGTGGCCGCATCACTGGAAGAGGCATCCACAGCATCACAACTGTACATAATGCTGTCCCTGACAATTTGAATAGCTTGAGACAAGTAAGGTCAGCATTAGCGGCTTAGAATCTGTGGACCTAACATGACATTATTCAAAGACTGTGGGACAGAGTAAATATTTTGTCATTTGTGTCTGGCATTTGACAGATCTGAATGCAAGGTTGGAAGAGGTTTAGGTCTTCTTTCCTCACCCGTACAGAGCCCCATTATCCTTGTCTGTGGGAAGGGAGTTAGCACTGGGGAGAAGTTTAAAAGGCTTATCTAAGAAAAGAGACCGAAGCAGCTTCAGCCACAAGGTTCGTATATAGGTATTTAAATTCATCGGGAACCTTATAGAAATGTCTGGTCTTTTAGGTGCCAGTGGTTGAGAATCAGGAGTTGAACATGTAGATCAAAAGGTGTTCTTGTATGGGGTCTAATAATAGTGGGACTGAAGAAGGGGGCTGGTGTGCCCATTTCTAGAAGACTAGAGTTTCTCTTTTGGTCATCGGAAATTTGCTTTGATTGCCATTCAAAATGCCTCATGTTCTGAATAGTTTTTCCAAAAGAGGCCTACTCAATAAGAGAGTCAGAAGAGAGGGAATCCCCTTCATCCAATGAAAGTGGTTCTGGGAATGCATTTATGAGGAATATTCCATGGAATAATCAGAATTCACATCCTGTTCCTCCTCTTCAGAAGAAAAATCTTGAGTGCTACTTTGTGGTGCGGGCTGTGGTAGCTGTGTTACAAAAACAGGTGGCTTCAGGGCCATGATTGCTTTAAATAAATCCTGGGTGAAATCAATCCATTGCTTTTCTTTGGAAGCTGTAGAGGACGTCACATGCCTAGTTCTTTGATTTTTCTTTTTAGTTGTGAAGTCCACCCATACATCTCAATTGTCCAGATTTTTACCTCACGTTTGGACTGTTTGTCATACAATTTGTGTTTTTCTGGAAAATCACTGAGGATAAGTCACTAAATAATGGCATAAATTTGAGTTTCAGACTTTAATATCCTTCAGAAAATCCAAGCTAATACAAATCCTGTTATTCTACTAACTTTCTAAGTTTGTAAGAACAATATTTAAAATCGGTCCCTATTTTTGGACCTTTGTTTCCCATAGTTTTAGGCTTTGTCCTGATTTCTTCTGCTAAGAGGTTGACAGGTATGTGTCCGCCTGAACGAATCTCAGTGGTTTGTAACCTTTGCAAACTTCAGTAAGAGTGCCTGAACTTCTTCCCTGACTAGGATTTGAGGGACTTCATGTGGACCCTCTGAAATAATGAGCTGTGATTTGTCCAAGGCATCCACAGTCTGCAAGACCTCAGCAACCATACCAGCCTCTGATGGGGTCTTGGTAGCTGGCAACTGAGACGGTATCTGACAGACTGTAGGTTCTGCAACTCAATGAGGGCATTTGACTCACAGATGTAAGACTGCGAATTGTCTCAGTGTCTCTTGAGTTTCTTCTTTGGCAGAAGGACAATGTTAGATTCTGAAGATTTTTCCATTTTGGCTTGGGCCATGCATTTTAAACGCTGAGATTTACAGAACTTGTTAAGGAAGGAAAGCCTTGACCAAAGGGTTTTTGGAACAAATAACTGGCAGATGGAGCAGGTTTTGTAGTTGTGTTCAGGGCCTAAATAAGAAAGGCACTTAGCATGCAAGTCCTTGTACAGGATCTGCCTACTGCACTTGTACTCCTCCTTCCTAACTGGCATCTAACAAAAATGATCTACACAAATCAAAAACAAGAAAAATGAATGTTCTTCTTTGGGGAACTTGCCTGAAATGTGAAAATGTGACGCAATTGTACCAATGACTTAACACTCAATCCAACAGATACATGATGTGCGTTTGGGCTGGCAGCGAGATAGTCAACAGGTACTTGTGTGCACATCCACCTATATCTTGATGCATATGCGCTGAGGTCACTCGTCAGACATACACCCTTGGGAAGGTACAAAACTGGTACCCCAGCCAAATGTCAGCAAACTAAAAATCAATATGTTAAGACTACTGCAACAGTGATTTCAGTGGCTGTGGAGGATTTCGATTAAGGGTGGAGGATTTTCTTTTCACTGCCAAGAGTATCAATACATTTTTCTCAGCACCCACTTGTCTTAGGCTATAGTTGTGGCTAGGTTGCTGGGTTAAGTGAAAGCCTGGGAGCGTGGACAGAAGGAAGGGATAAGGATGTCCAGAGTCTTGGTACGGCCATTCTTTAAACACGAATGATCTTTTTGAGGAAAACAACCCCTTTTATTTGATTTCGAACATCCTCCTGCCATTTCCTCTTGTTAGGCTGGGATTTTTGTTTGCTCTCCCCTTTGAAGTTGGACACCTTGTTAGGGGAGAACCTGGGTACCCATGCATCAATTTAATTCCATCATGCCATTGTCTGAGAATCTGGGTAGTAGAAGAGCTAGACACACTTTCAGAACTTAAAGGAGCATTCAAACTCCCATTTTTTAAATCCTTACGAAAATTTCTGGTTATGTAATCAAGCAAACCTTCTCCATATAACAGAAACAAATGCATTTCTAGAAATATTGCCTGCACCTTCCAAACCATGTTTTGAAAACGAAAGATGTCTACTTACCATACTAATAGACCTGTGTTGTCTGCTTCCATCCTTCCTGAATGGATGGGTCCTTGGATCCAACTTCAGCCACTCTAGACTTTGGATCCAAAGTTCAAACTCCTTCCCTTACCTACAATCCCCTCCTACCACCAAAGTTAGTTTGTTCAAGCACCAAGTAATGGAAAAAGGACCCTCTCCTCAGAGGACAGAATTCATACATTTAATATGTTAGCTCATATTCTGCTCTGGAGCTTGAAAAGCACATGAAACAGACCCAGGAAAAGGCAGTACAGTCATACTAGAAACCAATAAATAATAACAGCAAGGAGGAGGAAGGAGAGTGGGCAGTTGAAGAAGGACAGAAGCAGACAACACGGATCTACTGTTATGTTAAGTACCTAACATTCTTATCTGATGTCTCCTCCGTGTGTTTCTCAACAGGTGAGGCAGATTCCCACGCTAATGAAACCCTTGGAAAGTCTCATGGAAGGATATTTTGGAGGATGACTGAACCAAAAGCAGCCCCATCTCTGTAGTATAAATTCAGTTTGTAATGGGAAATGGAGATATGCACATTGGACAAAGTGTCTGCAGTGCAAATATCATCAATGGAAGCAGTCGAAAAGAAGGTAGTAGAAGTAGCCACAGATCTAGACAAAAAAGCCTGAAGGGGCATGAGTAAGGTCAGACCCTTCTCTCTGTATACACATGAAATGCAGTCGGACAACTGTCTAGAAAGAATCACATTAGTGATTCCCTGTCCCACTTTGGCTGTTGACAAAGAGACAAACAGCAGTTCAGGCTTTTTAATTTTCTTTGTATGCTGAATGTAGAAATGGAGCTGACGATGTACATCCAACAAATGCAGTATGTACTTCCTTCTGTTGGCAAAATTAGGGAACGAAATTGGAATATTAATAGATTTATTAAGTGATTGGAATAAAGGATGGTTTTGTTTACAGGGACACACTATCCTTGTGAAAGATCAAGTAAGGAAATTTTCAAGCAAGGGCTTGCAATTCTGACACTCTCAGAGCTGAGTTTGATCATTTGAGGTCCACCTTGACTGCAGGTTCAAAAGAGAGGTCTAGTTCAAGTTGTCTAGAGGAACAGTAGGATATCTTGAGGGAGGTCTAAGAAAGAGAGCACCCCTGAAGAATACCTTGGATAATTTAAGTGAAGCAACAGAAGATTGATTTCCTCTAATGTGAAAACCAGAAATGGCAACAAGCTGCACTTTAACAGTAGAGCAGCTGGTCCTATTGTGAAAAAGGGAAGCCAAAAAATCTAAAATGGCTGGAAGAGGAGCTGAAAAAAAGACCAGATTCCTATGGAAGGCCCAAATTTATTTTTATTTTATTTTACATTTGTTAACCGGAAAAGTCTGACTGGACACAGGTCCATTTTCAGTGGAGGCCCTGGGAGAAGAGCTCAATTTATATACAATGCACAAGTTCTCAAAGATATAGATATTTACATACAGATCAGACAGACTAACATTGTAACTATATGACAGCATATTGCACAAAATCATAGTAAATATAAACAGCTCAGGGTTAGGACATTACATATTACATTCAGAATATAGCAATGTTATACATATAATTCATACAGTTGTTTGTGGACTTGTAGTTGAAGTAGGTTGTAATGCTTTCTTATCATGACAGTCTACTACATTTCATTTCTTAGGGTCACATTTGGACCATAGATAGGGGGTGAAACTAGCTTTTGTTAGGGTAGTGTATGAGAGATAGCTAGCATGCCTGTTTTTATCCTGGAGTGAGACAGTAGCATAGCCGGTTGTTCATAAAGTGAACTTTAAGGAGTTTTTTAAATTGAGTGGTAGAATTGTTGGATGTTAAGTGGGCGGGGAGGGAGTTCCAGAGTTAGAAATAAAGTGGCTATACAGAGATTTCCCTGCCTCGTTATTATGTGTGGTGACTTCTAGGTGGTTTAGGGTGCTAGATCAAGGTTCTTGTTGTGGTGTAAGGATGTATAAGATGTCGAAGAGCTGGGATTTTGCCTGAGTGATAAAATGTGTGCCAGTGAGTTGATTTAGTTGAAGTAATAGTGGGAGTTCTAACCAGGTAAGCTTACTGAGAGAATCACAGTGATGTGTTCTGTAGAATAATTCTGTAGCAAATCTAGCTATCTTATTGTAGCACGATTCTAGTTAATTTAGATCAGTTTTACAAAGGTTAGTACAACAGTACTGGGGAAGTGTAGAGTAGGGTAGCTAGCAGAATTGTCCTGGCTATTGTGGTTTTGGATTGCTTTGAGTGAAAGTGTTTGCTACGATAGAGCAGTCCTACTTTTTTGTGAACTTTCTTGACAATTTGGACAATGTGAAAATCAAATCTTAGGTGGTTATCTATTTCTATGCCTAGAAGTTTGATGTGAGTGATTGGGATAATAACAGTTTTGTTATTAGAGGTGATAATAAAGTTATCTGTTTGGAGGAAGGTTCTGAGAGCTGAAGAGGAGTAATTTTGTTTTAGTAGGTTAAGAATAAGCTGGTGATGAGTGAACCAAGTTTCAGCTAGTGAGAAGCACTCGTGTGTGGGAGTGGAGGTGTTCAAGTTTGGGGCTGCACATATGATAGTGGTGTTACCTGCGTACTGGATTACTGAGGCCTTAGGTGTGGCGGATGAGAGTTGATTGGTGAAAAGAGTGAAGAGTAGAGGACCTAGGCTGGAGCCTTGGGGGACACCTAGGGAAACAGGCAGTAGGGAGGATATTTGGTTCTGCCATTATACTGCCTGCTGCCTACCTGATAGACAGCTCCTAAACCAAATAATAGAGAAGATACTGAAGTTCAGGGTAGAGAGTGAGTAAAGAAGGTTAAGGTGATTAACCATATCGAAAGCTTTGGATAAATCTAAGAATATAGCAGATACTAGTTGTCCATTATTTCTCAGATGATTAATGGTGTTCGTGAATGATATAAGTGCAGTGGTGGTGGAAGGGTCTAAAGCCATGTTGTTGTTGTGTAGATAACAATTTGTCTTCTAGCAGGTAATCCATGAGTTGTGTGTGTATTACCCTCTCAAGGATTTTTGATAAAGGTGACAGTATAGCAATAGGACGATAGTTATTGAATTCAAAGGAGTTACCCCCTTTGTGTAGTGGTATGATATGGGATGTTTTCCATAAATGGGGTACTGTACATTCTGAGATGCATCTGTTAATGAGTACAGCAATAGGATAGGCTATAGCTTCTGAGGCTATTTGTAGATATTCAGCGGGTAGGCTATAGGCAAGCCAGGGTGGTGGGTTTAAGTTTTTGGAAAAGTTTTGGAAAAGTTTTAGAAAGGTTTTGATTGATACTGGATGAAAGCTAAAGTGGATGCTATTATCTCGTGTTTCATTTGGAGTTGATACATTTGTTAGGGTGGGGTGACATCTATTAGTTTGGTTATTAGCTAAGGCCTGGATTGTTTCTGTAAAGTATTTATTGAATTGGGTGGGGGTATTGTCTTGGTTGTTTCATCTTTTAGGTGTAGGGGTGGAAGTTTTCCCAGGCTGCAAAACAGAGTTGATTGCTGCCCAAAATTTTTGGGGGTTATTAGCATGCTTGTTCTGAATAAACCTTTTCCACTTGCTGTTGTGACTCTTTCTGGCAGATGGTCTTTTGGATGAAGAAATAATGTGGATTATTTGGGAGGACAGCCTGGACTGACTAGCCATCACTGGAAATGGAGAAACCAAGTTGTTGACTTGAGGGCTTGAATGGCTGGGTAAGGCATCCATGATGGATGACACAGACGATCTGGATTGGGATCCAACACCCAAATAAGGTCATCAGATGAGACCAGAGGAAGGGGGAACCACACTTTTGAAGCCGGAAAGGGGCAATAAGGATGTCAGTGACCTTCCTCTCCGAGGCCTTCTGAAGTAATTTTGGGATAAGAGGAATAGGAGGAAAGGCATAAAGGAGCCTAGGGGGCCAAATGTGGGTCAGAGCATGCTAGGGGGACTCCCCCTCCTAGAGGATCAGGGCAAAGTACCTGCTACACTTTGTGTTGTGAGGGGTGGCAAAGAGACTGCAGCACTGTTGACTGTAGAAGCAGAAAGTCTGCTCTGCCACAGCTAGACTGAGGGATCACGTGAGGTACAAGGGCAGACCTGCTCAACTTATCCGCTAGAACAGTATGCTGCTATCAGAAAGAAGTTGGAAGATATTGTCATACTCTCATTGCCTCTCAATATGTTGGGTAGAAGCATGTTCTCCCCTACTTGTTGATGTAACAGACTACAAATATTTGTCTGTTTGAATGGCTATCACCCCTAGAGGAAGGGAGGGAATCCTGCAACACTAGGAGAACCACCCTCATCTCCAGTACACTGGCCATGGAAGGAGACCAAGTGCCTTGGAAAGTTTGCCCCATAAAGTGCCCCCCACACAAGTTGGGAAGCATCTGTGGTCAGTGTGGCCTGGGGAGAAAGAGGTGGAAAAACAATGTGGTGACCTTGGGGAACCTGTGGAAATTTGAGCCACCAGCATTTGTGTGTTTTGCAGATATTTGTGAGAAATATTTGGAAATTAATTGGTTGATGTATGATGGACCACTGCACTGAAGGTATACACTGATGAACTCTCATGCGATTCCTGACTAGAGGAACCAGGGTAACAGAAGCAGACATAGATCACATAAAGTGAAGAATCAGTTTTGCTGGTGGCTTCTGGTAAGAAAGGACTGTGAATGCCTATTTGTGGAGAGTGGTTAACCTGCTCTGGGAGTCTTGCTATCCTGCAATTCATATCCAGATGGGCTCCTATAAAGTGATTGCAAAAATGTCCCTGGCCCAGTTGAGAAGATTCCCGATGGGGCATAGATGAGCCAGTCATCCAGATACGGGAAAACCAAGAATCCTTGCAGTCCAAGATGAACTGTGACCACTGCCATACACTTGTGAACACCTGGAGGGCTGCAGTGAGTCCAAATGGCAGGGCCCTGAATTGAAAAAGACTGGCTCCTGATCATCTTTATGTGGTAGGATGCATCCTAAAGGTCTATCGAGCACATTCAGTCATCCTTTCTCAATAACTGGAGAATGGACTGTACTGTGATCATCTGGAACTTTGACATTTTGATTGTGATGGCAGAAGTCTCAGTTCTTTTGGGCACCAAAAGAATCTGGAGTAAGTTCTGGATCCGCATTCATCTGGTGGGACCTCTTGGATGACTCGCTTGTCCAGCAGTTTTTTTTTTTTTTTTTTTACTTCTAGAATTGCTGCCTTTCTTTGGGAGAGTATAACATTGGGGAGCTTTCTGTTTTGCCCCCGCCATTAAGAAAGGGAAATGAATACCTCTGGTTATGACGCTTTGCACTCATGTGCCTTGGGTCATGGATGTCCAGGTTTTAGGGGGCAGAAATAAGCACCCCTCGACTGCCTCCAGAGTGTGCAGTCAGGCAGCCTTTCAGGAGTGCTGATAAGGCTTTTTGGAGATCGGCCCCAAGAAGTCTTGATTTTGCAGGTCACCACTGCCCCCCCCCCCCACCCCCGGGGGGAGAGTGATGTCTACCATTAGAATTCCCCTATCTGCCCCAGGGGTCTATCGCCAGAAGTTTCAGGGGAGAACCCTTGTGACTTCCAGAACCACAACTTCTTCCCTCCCTTCTTTTTCTTAGAGAAGGGCCGCTTGAGTGGTAGAGAACCATATTCCTATGGCAAAAAGGGTTTTCCCATCATGCTCACTTCTGAAGTGTGTGTTCTGGAGGATGTATCTAACAGAGGGCTGCAAACTCACACTAGAGGGTGACAGAGGAAAAGGTAAGTGGTTTGTGGTCTGGCTTAAGGTAACAAAGGATTCATAAACCAAAGACTGAGGCATGTTTTTGTTGACTTTTTTTTTCTTTTTAGGTGCAAGTAGATTTGATGGAGGAGCAGCCATAACAGGATACATGAAGTCAGGGAAAAAAACACCACCCAGAATTATACACTGATACTATTAAAGGCTAAGTGGAGCAATAATAGAAAATATAAACTATGTCCCCACACAGTAAATAGGTAACCGAGTACAAAAGATTAGTGCAGATAAAATCACTTTGGCTAGTAGATATAGAAGACACTCTCGGATGACCTCCCTGTGGGAGGAATAAAGACACTTCGTTGAAGTTTTAAGTAGTTTATTATGTTAAGTAGGTAGCTGGATAAGTGTTCTCATTCTAACACAACATTCAACAGGTCAGTTATTTAAAACCAGTTATAAACAATGGTGGTAGGGTCCCAGGGTGATGACTGGTGAAAAACTGTTGACTCCGATAGAGCAAGAAATTTTAATTATGGGTCTAACTTTTATACCTTTTAACAGAAGTAACTTGGTGGAAACTGTGATAGATGTTAAACTGTATGTCAGGAAACTGAATCAAAGTATTTTTCAATGACAAAGATGGAAGTAACCCTGATAGAAAGGACAATGGTATAAAATGGAAAAAGCCCAGTGACTTTTGCCCCTCCCCCTTCATGCACCACACCCTGAGTGCATATGACAGCAAATGTGAGGCTGATATCCTCAAGGCCGATCTAGGAATAAGTTACAAAACATTAGTATAGAGGAACTGGTTGCTCTAAAAATCCGAGCAGAGATAAGTCTTGTAGAATCATGAAGGGGGGGGGGGGCATCCTAGTCACAGATACATATAACAGCAAGATTGAGGCCACTCTTAGCAATAACTGGTTTTACACTAAATATGATTTTAACACTGTGAATGTTGCTTATAATAATCTGAAAGAGCAACTAAGAATGTTGCATGAAGATGATTTACAAGATGCCAAGCTTTTTTACTTTTTGGTCAGTCCCCATCCAAAATACCAAGCTTCTTTGGGACCCAAAACCTCATAAGAATATCTCAGACCCTCCCTACTGACCAGTAGTGACAACTAGTGGTTCCATAACTGATACAATATCCATCCACCTAGATGCCCAAATTAAACCGATGGCAGAGGCCAAGAAATCTTTTTATTTTAGACTTTCTGGGCAACATTAAAGATATTCTGCTCAGCGATTCCACAATCCTAGTCACAATATACATGGAAGCACTTTACACATTGCTTCCACACAGCTACTTTATTCAAGCTGTAACAAAGGCATATGAAAAGGACAGAAATATACTACCAGGATGGACAGAAGTTGTATGTAGATTATAGGATTTAACCCTTAGGAATAACTACTTAATGTTTAACAACAGATTTTAAAAGCAAACTAGTGGAATAACTATGGGGTGGGCCATGACCCCATGCCTGGCTAGTGTAGCTTTTGGAAAATGGAAGTAGGATGCAGTGTACCAAAGTCCCTATTTTACATTGATGAAATACTATCTCCATTTTTATCATATGGGAGGGGATGAAGCCACAGCGAATGACTTTTACAACCATATCAGTAATTCGGGTCTATATCACATAGTCAGAGCTCCATAACTCCGATCACCTAATGGTCGAACCATTATGTTCGAAGTTACAGAACTTTGACTATGGAAAAAAAAAACAACAACAGACAACAAAATAAATTGTTGTAAGCAGGGGAGCAAGCTCCCGTGCGCTTCCCACACCCCCACTTCTAACATATATCAACACAGATACTGCACCACATTGAACTGAATGGAAACCTCCGCTTATGGAGATTTCCATTCAAACACTCAAACTTTTAGAAATTCGAACCTATGGACTTGACCATATGTGGTTCGAACTTGTAAAAGTTCAACTACATGATAGGAGCCCCAGTAATTCCACTAGCTTCCTGAGATTCACGACCTCTCACTGCAAGTCACCGGTCAGCTTTTTAGACACAACCATATCCAAGGATACTGAAACCAAACACCTCTCTTATAACCTGTTCAGAAAACCAAACAGGATTAATATGCTGCTACAAAGTAAAAGCATGCACCGCAGATCACCAAAAGAAAGGTTATAAAATTTCAGGGGATGAGAACTTTATGTGTCTTCAATGAGCTTAGAGATTTCATCACAAATCTAATCAATCTATACCAAAACTTCTTGGCTAGAGGATATGGTAACAGATTACTGAATTCCATCTTCAACCCCATCAGAACTTTAAAGAAGTTAGACAATCTCATTTTGAGGGACCCCTCAAGAAGCTCCCAGAGGTCAACAGAAAATAATACTAGTACCTACAGGAGAGCAAAAGAAAGAACCATGGCTCTCATTTTTACTGTAGATTACAATCAGAAAGATCATGACAGACAAATGAGTTCTGATTACTGGCAATATCCAGCTGGAAAAGCTAGTAGGATCCCATCCTTATTTTGTTTTCAAGACAGCTAGAAACATAAGGGACTGGGTACAATGTAAATTCAGACCGAAGGAGGAAAACAGAAGAACTTACTCCTGTGGTTCTCATTTTTTTGAACTTACTGCAACCACATGAGCAACAAGGAGCACTTCCTTTACCTAGTACTCAGACGACAGATCAATAGCACTTGTTCTGGTAACTGCAACACTGGTTTTGTGATATACCATGCACAGTGTAATGGCTGCAGTTGTTTTTTATATAGGGAAAACTGTGAACAAATTCAAAATTAGGATGGCACACCACCTGTCTGACATCAGACTCCAGATCTTCAAAAAACAACTAGACAAGCACTGCCATGATTTTTGAGACCATGGCGGTTTCCATTTCCACATCCTGGACAAGCTCACTATGGATCCACTTTGAAGGATACAAAAATGCCATCCTCAAAAAATATAATTAAAAGTGGCAAATCAGGCTGGATGCTCACTACCACTCTGGTCTAAACTGAAGCATTTCCATCAAAATTGTGCTTGCACTCAGAAAACTAAACCATACATCAACCAGATAAAATCCCTGTACTGTTTAACCCAGGACTTGGATATTAACTGGTAACTAATTAATTGTTGCTGTTATTATGAAAAACCCAATCAGGAAATTTGATCAGTAGATCACTGCATCTACCTTAGTAGAGTTTATCAGGTGAAGCAGTAATACAGGAAACAAGCTACTCTGTTTATTTTTGTTTTTTCTTCTTTTCTCTCTGGGTGTTTACAAACCCAAACAGCAACAGTTGGAGTTTGAAAACGCTTTTTACCTTGTGATGTGTACAAATTTAAGCAGCAACTTTCAGATATTTGAAAATGTTTTCTACTACTGATTTGGGGCTTGGACTTTCGTTTTGTTGTTAGGAGTGAGAAAAGGGGGCCAAACACTAGCCTCATAATTTGACTGATGGCCTAAACCTATACTGATTACATCATCTAACCCTGCCTTGGGCCCCACTGTACCACCCCCTCTCTCAGAAGTTTGGTTAACTGGCCTTCCACCTGATCCTTCCCAGTTTCCAGCATTTTATCTAGCCAGGCACACAGCTACCTAGCCCTCTTTTGCACTGAATTCACCACTTGGAACGTGACAGGAAGAGTCTAAACAGATGAGCCCTATCCTCACCACCTGGCACCCAAAGACAGGAAGAATATAAACATAAGAGCTATGGTGTTCCAGTCTGGGGTTTTCACTATCAAGCCTCTTCCTAGGTCTAGTAGTTAGTGAGGGGCACTAACTGCTAGACCCAGGAAGAGGCTTGACAGTGAAGACCACAGACTGGAACACCACAGAACCAGGAAGAGGCTTGACAGTGAAGACCCCAGACTGGAACACCACAGAACAAGGAAGAGGCTTGACAGTGAAGACCCCAGACTGAAACACCACAGACCCAAGAAGAGGCTTGACAGTGAAGACCCCAGACTGGAACACCAAGGAACCATGCTCTGAGACCAGGGACATTCTCTCTCTCATTGTGGATGCCCCACACTAATCAGGTATATATGTTCTAGCCACTTGGCCTACATTTATAATGTCTGTAATTTGCATTTCAGTGAAAACTGTTATCCCGAGGCCCCATTCCACATTGCTTAAGCTGAAAGAAGATCACAGATACTTATTTTTAATTAAGGTTTTGTATAGTCTGCAGTTCACCACTTGATGGATTTTTATTCCAAGGGCAAAAGTCTATAAAAAAAGGTTCTGAGGTCTCAAAATGTACTAACATTTTTTCTCCTATTTGGGCACATTCATGAGCTCTGTAAAAATGAACATTGCGACTTGTTTTCACTTATGTTATTTCTCTGGATGCATGTATTTTTCAAAAAATGGGAGTCAAGTGGTGTCTCTCTGACTACCTCCCCTGCACATAAAAAGGACGGTCTTCATCAGAATAAAGAATGAGGACTGGTCACATCAGTCATGTATATGAGCCTCTTATAAGTGTTCACTGTAATCCTTTTTGCCAAACAAGAGAAGATTAGTCTTTCATAATGTATTTCAGCAAATATGAGCCCAGTAAAAGTAGACACAGCTTCTCATATTACATGCGATACAAGCATTGATAAGGGCAAGTCAAACTGGAAAAAGTTCGGCAATAAAGCTTTCTAATTTGCTTCAAGTAATATGAGCCTCACAAAGGCAGGCACAGCATCTC